>NC_135503.1:158978120-159208120 GCF_052857255.1 Amblyomma americanum
AGCAGCAGCAGCAGCAGCAGCAGCAGCAGCAGCAGCAGCAGCAGCAGCAGCAGCAGCAGCAGCAGCAGCAGCAGCAGCAGCAGCAGCAGCAGCAGCAGCAGCAGCAGCAGCAGCAGCAGCAGCAGCAGCAGCAGCAGCAGCAGCAGCAGCAGCAGCAGCAGCAGCAGCAGCAGCAGCAGCAGCAGCAGCAGCAGCAGCAGCAGCAGCAGCAGCAGCAGCAGCAGCAGCAGCAGCAGCAGCAGCAGCAGCAGCAGCAGCAGCAGCAGCAGCAGCAGCAGCAGCAGCAGCAGCAGCAGCAGCAGCAGCAGCAGCAGCAGCAGCAGCAGCAGCAGCAGCAGCAGCAGCAGCAGCAGCAGCAGCAGCAGCAGCAGCAGCAGCAGCAGCAGCAGCAGCAGCAGCAGCAGCAGCAGCAGCAGCAGCAGCAGCAGCAGCAGCAGCAGCAGCAGCAGCAGCAGCAGCAGCAGCAGCAGCAGCAGCAGCAGCAGCAGCAGCAGCAGCAGCAGCAGCAGCAGCAGCAGCAGCAGCAGCAGCAGCAGCAGCAGCAGCAGCAGCAGCAGCAGCAGCAGCAGCAGCAGCAGCAGCAGCAGCAGCAGCAGCAGCAGCAGCAGCAGCAGCAGCAGCAGCAGCAGCAGCAGCAGCAGCAGCAGCAGCAGCAGCAGCAGCAGCAGCAGCAGCAGCAGCAGCAGCAGCAGCAGCAGCAGCAGCAGCAGCAGCAGCAGCAGCAGCAGCAGCAGCAGCAGCAGCAGCAGCAGCAGCAGCAGCAGCAGCAGCAGCAGCAGCAGCAGCAGCAGCAGCAGCAGCAGCAGCAGCAGCAGCAGCAGCAGCAGCAGCAGCAGCAGCAGCAGCAGCAGCAGCAGCAGCAGCAGCAGCAGCAGCAGCAGCAGCAGCAGCAGCAGCAGCAGCAGCAGCAGCAGCAGCAGCAGCAGCAGCAGCAGCAGCAGCAGCAGCAGCAGCAGCAGCAGCAGCAGCAGCAGCAGCAGCAGCAGCAGCAGCAGCAGCAGCAGCAGCAGCAGCAGCAGCAGCAGCAGCAGCAGCAGCAGCAGCAGCAGCAGCAGCAGCAGCAGCAGCAGCAGCAGCAGCAGCAGCAGCAGCAGCAGCAGCAGCAGCAGCAGCAGCAGCAGCAGCAGCAGCAGCAGCAGCAGCAGCAGCAGCAGCAGCAGCAGCAGCAGCAGCAGCAGCAGCAGCAGCAGCAGCAGCAGCAGCAGCAGCAGCAGCAGCAGCAGCAGCAGCAGCAGCAGCAGCAGCAGCAGCAGCAGCAGCAGCAGCAGCAGCAGCAGCAGCAGCAGCAGCAGCAGCAGCAGCAGCAGCAGCAGCAGCAGCAGCAGCAGCAGCAGCAGCAGCAGCAGCAGCAGCAGCAGCAGCAGCAGCAGCAGCAGCAGCAGCAGCAGCAGCAGCAGCAGCAGCAGCAGCAGCAGCAGCAGCAGCAGCAGCAGCAGCAGCAGCAGCAGCAGCAGCAGCAGCAGCAGCAGCAGCAGCAGCAGCAGCAGCAGCAGCAGCAGCAGCAGCAGCAGCAGCAGCAGCAGCAGCAGCAGCAGCAGCAGCAGCAGCAGCAGCAGCAGCAGCAGCAGCAGCAGCAGCAGCAGCAGCAGCAGCAGCAGCAGCAGCAGCAGCAGCAGCAGCAGCAGCAGCAGCAGCAGCAGCAGCAGCAGCAGCAGCAGCAGCAGCAGCAGCAGCAGCAGCAGCAGCAGCAGCAGCAGCAGCAGCAGCAGCAGCAGCAGCAGCAGCAGCAGCAGCAGCAGCAGCAGCAGCAGCAGCAGCAGCAGCAGCAGCAGCAGCAGCAGCAGCAGCAGCAGCAGCAGCAGCAGCAGCAGCAGCAGCAGCAGCAGCAGCAGCAGCAGCAGCAGCAGCAGCAGCAGCAGCAGCAGCAGCAGCAGCAGCAGCAGCAGCAGCAGCAGCAGCAGCAGCAGCAGCAGCAGCAGCAGCAGCAGCAGCAGCAGCAGCAGCAGCAGCAGCAGCAGCAGCAGCAGCAGCAGCAGCAGCAGCAGCAGCAGCAGCAGCAGCAGCAGCAGCAGCAGCAGCAGCAGCAGCAGCAGCAGCAGCAGCAGCAGCAGCAGCAGCAGCAGCAGCAGCAGCAGCAGCAGCAGCAGCAGCAGCAGCAGCAGCAGCAGCAGCAGCAGCAGCAGCAGCAGCAGCAGCCTCTCCCATGTCTGTCTCTCCATTTAACTTTCTCCTTTGCCTTGCCAGATGAGCCCACCCTATGCCTGCCTAACCTTCTGCCGCCCCCTGCTATGCTTGATTCTCTTGGAATGCACTCCGTTACTTTTAAGGACCAGCGGTTCTCTTGCCTTCGCATTACATACCCTGCCCAAGCCCATTTCTTCCACTGTATTTCAACTAGGATGTCATTAACCCGCCTTTGTCCCCTCACCCACTCTGCCCGCTTCCGGTCTCCGTTACACCGTTACGGCGATAATTTATCTTTCCATGGCTCGCTCCGTTGTCCTTAACTTAATCTGAACCCTTTTCGTTAGCCTCCGCGTTTCTGCCCTGTAGGTGAGTACCGGTAAAGAAACAGCTGTTGCACAGCATGGTCCACTGCTAAAGAGAGCATGCGATACCGTGTCGTTTTCTTTCCGCGAGGCGCTTTGCGGAAAGCCGGAAAGAATGCCGTGCTTATTATGGACCGGAGTTTTTTTCGGAAGTCTGTTCCCTTGCATGGATCACATTTTTCGCACCCACAACGCATCGATTACCTCTTCTCACTGCTGAATTGGCTTTTTCCATTCTGTGGTAGCGCTTCGTGCGAAATAAGCAACATTTTCTCCGGACTAGATTATCCACGTGTGAGTGCCTCGGTTCATATGCCACTCAAAGTGTACAATACGAGGATTCTGGTTCAACTGAGAGTGCGGCAAGGGTGTTCATCGTTGCCGTTTCTTTTCAGTATATACATCAAATTCTCACCCAGGAGTGTTCTCGAAAATAATTCAATTTGTGGGTTTGTGTTGCAGTCGTCTCAACTACGACGGTTACCATATGCCGATGACATAGCCACATTTTGTGTAGGCAAGGAAAGCATCAGTCAAGCAGTAAATACGCTCAAGTAAGGTCATTGGAAGTTCTGTTATTGGCAAAAATAGACAGGGTTGTGGCATGGGATTTAGAGGCAAAACTTTGGATATTTGAGAATGAGGCTTGGTTACCAACTCCAATTCAACATACTCCAACATTGCAAACAGAACTTCATGTGAGACCTGGTCGACTGTCTTTTCCAGACCAATGTGGAGCACGGCTAGGACTCTACTAATGCAGTCACAGATTTCAAGTATATTCCTGGCCGTTTAAATGTTAGTAACAATTTTTCGTCCTGCTATGCCGCATCTGTTTCTCTCCTGTGGGATGACACGTTGAACACTCGAACAGAGAGTTGAATTTCAGCAGATTATATTGTTCTGGATAGCAGTCGAAGACTTGCCAGCTACGCTTGTCGTTTCTGAACGCTCGCAGTATAAACCAGATAAGCTTGAAGAGGTTCCTCATCTTTGCGTGGGCACGGAAACGTGGTTGTTGAAACTGTAGATTCGTGACGGTGAAATAGTTCCACTTTTATAGAAGCGATTGAGGCTCCCGGGGCCGTTGTGCAACAGTGATGGCAAAAAAAAAAGGTCGAATGGAAACAGGTGTTCTGAGAGTGGTGTGGTCTGGAGTAACATTTTTCCTTGTTGCACTTTATTTATGTCCTGATTCTAACAGTGATTACGTGATTCATTTATATCATGAAATTGTAAAGCTGCAAGGAAGAAACCTAATATTTACGGGTGACTTTAATTTGTCAAATATTATTTGGAATGATCTCAGTTACGATTGTCCGTTTCTGAACAAGCGATTCTTGATATTGTGCTTTCTCTTAGTCTCGAACAATTACCGAAAGTGAACACGAGGGAATTCGATTCTTGTCCTTCTGTTCATTAGTGAAATTTTCTGCATTGCGAATGTGTCAGTTGAGGCCGGAATTTCAGACCATGAATCAATTTTTATTGGCAGAAAGACACTTCCAACTTGATAGGCAGAAAGAGACTTCTGCAGAAAACGTAGTTAAGGATTTTGATGGAGCAGATGACGTCGCAAAGATAGAATACTTGAACACATACCTTCGCAGTCCTATGTGTATGCCGCTGAAAGCGCACAGCAGTTGCTTTGTAATACTTTTACATGCTGTGACGAAAATTTTATACCATCGAAAAGTTTTCGCGAACTTCGTTAAACCGCATGTTTATCTGAGAGGTAAATCATCGCAGACGCAAAATAAAACGCATGAGAAAGAAAGCTAAAGCTGAACCAGTGCAGTTTAGCTTTTTAAGGAATAATTTTTTGGCAAATGTTAATGAACCAAGGCATAACTTTAATAAATATAATTTTGGAAGTTTTATTAAAAGCGAGCCTTCCAAATTCTGACGATTCCTTGGCCAAAGTAAAGCAGATATATCGCAGAGGTAATAGGAATGCTCTGAATTATTATCATTTGCTCTAGTACTGCATGCTTTGGCACACTGTTGGTGCCGATGACATAACTGAATATTTGTATTATTGCGATTTATTTTTTTCTGGGGGTTTGCGAGAGTAATTGTGTTCTGTAGAAAGCAGTCTTTGCCAAGTAATACTGTTAAACAATTTATTAGCTCTGTGTAAAGTCTTTAAATGTTCTCGAAACTGGATCATTTTAGTGAGCACTGTATGCTAATGGTCTTCTAATACTCCTTAAACCATGTGTTATCTCGGTTGAAACTATATAACTACTGCTGTTGTATATATACATTCTTTTCGTGTTGTATGATACAATTTCAACTATGTTTTTTTACCCTGGCACAGCTGCAGGCGCAGCTACGTTTTACTGCACCAGTTGCCACAAAAACGGGCGAAGGACCGCTGTCAAGCTGCTCATGAAGCAGCTTTTCGTTCTTATTCCTGCATTTGTTTCTAATGTGAAAGAAATGCGAAATAAATTGAGATTGACTGAAAATAAAGGTTAAGGACAATATTCGACCCGCCGCGGTTGCTCAGTGGTTAGAACGCTCGGCTACTGATCTGGAGTTCCCGGGGTTTTATTTCTCAGTTTTATTTTATTTGTTTGCGGAGATTAGCGAGTGAGAGCAGTGTATCTAACTTACTCTGTATCGCTCTAGTGTAACTTTTTATTAGTTTGTACTTGTATATGTTATCGGCTTTCATTATTTTGTATTCGTAGAATAGAGGCTTAGTTTGCGCGATGAAGGAAACATTTTCTATTGCCCTAACAGCTTTTTTTTGTAGTAAGATTAGCTTGTTTGAATTTAGTGCACTGGTGTTTCCCCACACCAATGTGCAGTAACTGAGCACGGAATGAAGCAAGGAATTATATAAAAGCTCTTTAATTTTGACAGGAATTAAATGGCGATTTCTGCTGGGAATGACAACTACCTTTCGCGCTTTTGAGCAAAGATTATCGACATGGTCGTTCCAAAGCATGTGTTCAGAGAAAACAACTCCAATTGTTTTCATAGATGTCTCTCTATTAATTTTATATGGACCAATGATATTGCTTTCAGGCATTTCCGCACATTTACCGGGTGCACTGAACAAAGCACATTTTGTTTTTGATTCATTTAATAAGAGGATGTTATTCTCAGACCACTCCTGGAACCGAAAACAAACTGAACTTGCGAGTGGTAGAATATCGGTTAGATTTTTTCCACTAAAAAATGTGTTACAATCATCAGCGTAGATTACAAATTTAGACAAATTATCAATTAGCACTAGATCATTTATATAAAATAGAAAAAGGAAGGGACCAAGGATGCTGCCTTGTGGTACACCACTTTGTATAGATCGGATATGTGACTTATGGTCATTTATTTCAACGAACTGTGAGCGTGAGGATAAGTATGAACGGATTAGTCGAGTGCGCGTACCGCGGAAACCATACTTTTCTAGCTTGTCTATTAATAGATTGTGATTAACACGATCAAAGGCTTTGCTGAAATCTATATAGATTCCCAAAGTGATCAGTTTCTTTTCTATTCTTTCTAAGATAATGTCTTTTTGATTCAGCAAAGCACTTTCTGTGGAACGGCCCTTCCTGAATCCAAACTGACATTCAGTTAACTTACTATGTTTTAGAGAAAAACTATCCATTCGAATGTAAATTTTTTTCTAGCCCTTTAGAAAATATTGGTAAAATGGAAATTGGGCAGTTGTTATTTATACTGTTTCTGTCACCTCCCTTATGAATTACGATAACACGCGCTAATTGCATGTTCTTTGGAAACACGCGTTCTGAGAGTGCTGAATTAAATATATGTGCTAGCAAAGGTGCAATATGACCAATTACATATTTTTTAGGCCTTATCTCTAAACCATCTGCGTCTGTGCTACGACTGTTGTTAAGGCTTTGGAATACACTACTTACTGACTTCGCTTGCACAGGTTGGCTGAAGGAATATGCTTTTAGGATTTATTTCTATTTGAGTGGTTGATCTGCTACGCCCACTGTTTCCGCCTTTTTCGGTAAAAAATTTTTTAAAACAGTCGGAAAGTTCTCTTCTTTGTGTCACTTTGTCATTTATGATAAGGCTTTCAATGCGCGTGGTGCTCGTTGGGTATAATAATTTGTTTAATTTCTTCCATACGTTGTCGCTCTTCCGTAGACAGTCTACGTCAAAAATAGGGTGGTAGTAGTCCTTTTTTGATTTCTGTTTTTCGTTATTCAGTTTATTACGAAATGCTTTATATTCCCGCCACTTTACTGGATCGCGTGTTTCTATGAAACGCTGATAAAGTTTGTTCTTCTGGTTGATTTTCCTCATCAACTCTCGTGTAATCCATGGGTTCCGAGCCTTTCTAGGCTGACAATAAGGTTTAAGAGGGAAACAATCAGCATATAATGCTTGGAATCTGGCTAAAAATGTTTCACGTGCTGTGTTCGTATCTAAATGTAAAAAAAATATCTCTCCAGTCAGTCTGTCTAATCATTCCCTTGAAATGTGCTAATGCTTCAGGTGATATGGAACGATACATGCTCTGATGTGTCTGCTTACACGTAGGCTCTTTGCGCCGTAAGAACAAAAATATGGGGAGGTGGTCGCTAACGTCGCAGGTTTGAGCTCCTGACTATACTATTTTATCAGGTGAGTTTGTAATGAACTTGTCAAGTAATGATGACGATGATGAAGTCAATCGTGATGGTACTGAAATGACATAACAAAAACCATTGCACTCGAGTAGTGATTGAAATTTTATGCCTTGGGTAGACGTTTTAGATATATCTACATTAAAATTCCCTCCAATTGTAATGTATAGGCCGAGTCATTTATGTAAGAAAGGAAACGTTCAAAGAACTCGAAGAATAAGCTAACATTACCGGCGGAAGGGCGGTACACCACTGCACACAAATTTTTATCCTTCTTCACGCTTAGTACTTCGTAGTCGTCTATGATAAGGTTATATTCATTTAAAATTTCAAAGTGCAATAACAACGCCGCCTCCTCTCCTATCTATGCGATTTAAACAGAACTGGTAATAATCGGGTAGCACAAAATAGAGTTTTGGTTGTACCACGTCTCCGTGAAAAAAAGGACATCAAAGTGGCAATGGCAAGATTTAAGCAATGCAGATATGTCCTCCTTTTTTGACTCGATTGATCTCGCATTCAAATGCAGCAGTTTAATACACTTGGTTGTGTTGTTTTGTTTGATAAGTTCAGCGATGTCTTCGGGAGAAGGGAAAGCACTGGCCATTTCTGATATGAACATTGGTAAGTATCAGAAGACCTTCCTACGCAGAAGCATCGCCGTTCGGGACGACTGCTGGTGACACAGTGCCCCGCGCGTCGCTGCTGATCTTGTCTAGATCAGTTCGAACCCGACCGCGGCGGCTGCGTTTTTATGGAGGCAGAACGCTAAGGCGCCCGTGTGCTGTGCGATGTCAGTGCACGTTAAAGATCCCCAGGTGGTGGAAATTATTCCGGAGTCCTCCACTGCGGCACCTCTTTCTTCCTATCTTCTTTCACCTCCTCCTTAATCCCTCCCCTTACGGCGCGGTTCAGGTGTCTAACGGTATATGAGGCAGATACTGCGCCATTTCCTTTCCCCCAAAACCAATTACTATTTGGAGAACATTCGGACGGACCCTTGTAGCATGGCGAATAGTTTTAATCGCTACTTTCAAAGTATATTTTCGAAGCTGAATGAAATTGAGCATAGCGCCACCGCTGTTGTTCACATCAGATGCGGGGGGGGTGTAATGTAGACACACGCGACGGTGTTCTGGGGATGGTTTTGAACATCAACACAAAAAAAGCTAGTGGACCAGATGGCATGCCTAATTTATTTTTGAGGCGCTATGCCATGCCATGTGATTGGCGGAAGGTACGCATTGTACCAACACATAAAATGTGAAGTCGCCTACTAGTTACTATCGCCCAGATTCATCTACTAGCCAGTGTTGTAAGCTCTTGCGGCATGTTGCTGGAATTACAGCAATTCCTTGTCGAACATAAAACACTTTCTGTTTACCAGCGCGGTTTTAGAAAAGGTCTCTCTCAACCACATTGTCAGCCTCAACAGTTCATGAATCTTTGAGTGTTCTTGATATGTCCGATGTGTCTGGCCAATTGGATGTTTTGATTTTGGATTTTTGTAAGGCCTTTCATAAAGTGTCTCATGGTAATTTATTGCTTATGTTGCAGTTCATTCGTCTTCCGACATAATAGCATGCATTGCTGCGTACTTATAGACAAAAAGTTTGCTCAAACAAAAAAAAATGATTCATACGGTCAACTATCGGTCACCTCCGGAGGTGGTCGAAAACATTTAGGAGCCCTCCACTGCGGCACCTCTTTCTCTCTCTCTTCTTTCACTCTCTTCCTCCAACCTTTCCCTTAGAACACGGTTCGGATGTCCACCGAATGTGAGACATTTACTGCGCCATTTACTTTCCTCAAAAAAAATTTTTAATTTTTTTCTTAGTCTTACCTATCCTCACTTCCTTATCGTGCTACTTTCATCCTTCGCCGGAGAACCCGGGTATGAACCTGGCCGCGGCGGCCTCGTTTCGACTTGCCGCAGTGGCTCAGCCGATAAGTAGTTCATCTACTGAGCCGGAGTACCCGGGTTTTAACCCGACCGCGGCGGCCGCGATGGAGGCGAGACGCAAAAGGTGCCCGTGTGCTGTGCGATGCCAGTGCACGGTAAAGATCCCCAGGTGGTCGAAATTATTGCGGTGATCCGGAGTTCCTGATTTCGAACCCGACCACGGCAGCTGCGTTTCGATAGATGCGAAACGCTAAGCGCCCGTGTGCTTTGCGATGTCAGTGCACGTTAAAGACCCCCAGGTGGTCGAAATTATTCCGGAGCCCTCCACTACGGCACCTTTTTTTACTTTCTTCTTTCACTCTCTCATTTATCCCTTGCCTTACGGCGCGGTTCAGGTGTCCGTCGATATGTGAGGAAGATACTGCGCCATTTCCTTTCCCCGACAACCAATTTTCAGCCTTCCATTACACCTCTTTCTCTCTTTCTTCTTTCACTCCCACCTTCCTCGCGGCCCTTACGGCGTGGTTGAGGTGTCCACCAAGCATGAAGACAATATGCGGCGCCTTTAGTTTGCCGGTAACCAATCTTCGCTCTTCCGGTTACGCCAACAACGACGACGATGCGAAAGCCAGGAACAGGCGCCTAAATCCTCTAAGTTCTCGAGGGCGACACAAGGTCCGCCTTAAGGGTATGACGTCCTAGCGTTAATGGATTAGTTCTCATTTAGGCGGAGGTGGTCATTCTCAACTTTACATTCATATATTCCTGAGAGTCCTCATACCTGTCCTGGTGCTGTTGTGCTGCCACTGCCCTGTGATGGCAGGTGTGCTCCCGGGGAGCTTGTGAGAACCAGGATACTTTTGCGGAGCAAACTCTCGCGACCAATCATTAACCGCCACCTGACACTCAGGGCAGTTTGCCTACAGTCTGGTGGGCAGCTTGTGATGGTGTCATAAATTCACGTGACCTCGGTGGCCTACCTTCAACGTAGGTTGCTTCTCTGAGCAGTTTTCGCTCACGCCCAGTGACGCGAAAGAAGACGTCAGCTTTTTTGCAACACGGGGCCCCTAACGGTATCGCGTAAAAATGCAATAGGGGACGGCGGAACGAAGAATTGCCACAACCAGATGTTTTAAGAGCGTCAGCTCTTACTACTACTTAATTACTACTCACGTTTACTACTGCTTACTGCTTATACCTGACGCAGTGGCGCAGCTTTTAAGCGATGTCCCACTGTCTAGCGATGGCAACCGCTTACACCGGTGGGAGTACCCAGTCTGCTCTTCGCGGGGAACCTCTCGCGACCAGTCTCTAATTGAACTGCCACCTGTGACAGTGATAGGCTTGCTCACAATCCGGTGGGCAGGTTGGGATGACCACGCAAGGTCACGTGACGTAGGTGGCCCACCTATGTTGCTTATATGGGGATTTTTCGCTTCGAACACCGCCGAAAACGACGCCGGATTTTCTGCAGAAGGGGAACCTAGCGCTATCGCGTTAAAACACAAAGGTGAGAAAATCGCGTTTTAAGTGCGCGCGACAGCCTTTCGGAGGTCTTTGCAGAGGCCTGAGAAATCTGAGAGGATTTTACAATAGCGATATATGAGTACCACGATCTGGGGAAGAGCGGCAGCTTTCGAACAAGATCAAGATGGCTGTTTTCGCAAACGTGGTCGTGGGAAGGACGGCCGCGAAAATCTGGGGCATTTTGCTCCGAAAGCGCTATTTCGGCACTTCGAATCTATCGTCTTTTAGGAGCTGGAGGTTGAAATACATATTGAAACTTTGTGGGTAGGAAATTTGTGGGTAGGAAGCATGCCATTCCTGAAACATCGAAAATTTAGCATTTCTCGATCAATTCAAGACACGCGTCTCCACTTAACATTTATTCGCACAATTCGCTTGGCATTTGACCTGCTTCACAGCAATCAACTTACAACTTGCAAAACCGAGGAATGCGATGGCTGAACGAATACAGAACGTTATCTCGGGAGCCACTTCGGTCGCGGTGAGGCATAGCCTATGCATGTGCACCTGGTCGGAACTTGAGGCTTTTTAACCACTGCGACAGGCTAGAAGCGAAGGCCTAGTCAACGACGTCTCTCCGCATCTGTCTCCGTACAGCTCCAGCGGCTAGCAGGGCGTCTTTGCTAGCTCATCTGTGGACTCCTCGACCAAAGTGATATTACGCCGCGGATTTCAAGCAAGCATGCAGTTGACTGCGTAAGTGACTATGATGCTGCCCTCTGTCGAGGTATGTCGATTGTCGAACGCCAAGTTTCAGAAGACCCGCTTAGATGGAATGGGGCCCATGATGCGACGAACCAATGGGCGAAACCAAAATCTTGAGGCATGCTCTGAGAGAGCGAGGTGCAAGGCCAGTAACACAGTCCTGCATTAAAGGCTGTAATTCATCGCCAGATAGTTCGCTCTTATTCGCGTTTCTCCAGTAACCTCATTTTCTCGCTTCAGTTTCTAGCTGATCTCGGTGGCACTTGGTCCTAGACTGCATTAGATCCGGGTCATCGCAGCCCGTTTGAATTGACCTTGCGTAAAGCAGCAACAGCGGTAAGAGAGGGCGCTACGCAGGCGGAAGAGAAGTGGCTGACAGTCGTCAACACGCCAAATCAGCCAATACGAGCTGCTCAGCAGCAGAAGGAGCTTGCCAAGAGCCGTCCAGAGAGAGCGGCAAGAACCGTGCTCTCCGTCAGCTCAAAACCAGCGTGCTTCAGACACTGCTTGCTGCTGTATGAGCTGGATCGTTTTAACTGCATAGCGCTGGGAACAGCGTCTGATAAGAACGGCAGGACTTGGTGCGCAGGCATGCCCAGAGAGCTGTCTTCTTGGAAATAGGCACGGCAGGACCAAGTCCAGCATTGTTGTGCAAAAATTTAGGAACATTGTAAGGCACTGCTACGAAAAAATTACAGGTAATGGTCGATTCTTCCGAAACATAGCAACATCGTTTTTTTTCCTCGCTCGGATCGAGTGGTTAGGACTGCCATACAAAGTCAAGAATGGTAATAGCAAAAAAAAAACAACCTTCCAAGAGAAGATCTGCAGATATATTGACTGTTATAGTGAAATCTTACATTATATGAAAAAATTGCGTCCATAAAGTTTTTTCCGCTGAAAAATTATTTTGTACAAAATTGCTGGGTTTTTCTGGAAAGTTTTCGGCAAGTGGCACGAATTGTAGACTTGTCAAAGTGATGAGGGCCGCGATAATAAGGAAAAACATATAAAATAAATAAAATAATGCTAAATAACCGCTGGGCTGAAGTGTAAATGACTATTTTTGTTTTAATTTTAACACTTTTATAAAAGTTGTCATGGAAATATAAAATAACTGTGGCGCACAACGCTCAGCAGGATTACTCATAATTACGTTGGAATACATGATGACGGAAGACCACTGATCTCCCCTAGGGGGCTCGATGGCGCATCGGGTGCACTAAATTGAATCCACTGGAAGTAAGCGGCCTCGTCCCAGAAGTCAGCCTTTGGCAGTGCACGAAATGGGACCTCGGCACGGTTTTTGAGTTTCAGTTTTCGTTTTCCACTCAGCATTTCCTCTCTTTGCCGTTCTCCACTTTTTCCACGAGAACTCCAACCTGTTGCGCCAACTGCATGAGGAGATCACCAAAGTCTTCGGGAAAGACGTTTAAAAAATAAGGGTCCATTGCTTGGAAATGGGACGACAATAGCAGACGCCAGGACGTCGCTGCACACAGTACATACGTACGGACCCTCGTCTGCTCAGCTGGGTGTCGTCCCGTTACGCTAGCGTCTCCAGCTCTGTTCTTCGTTGTGATGAACGTTGTCGCACTCTAAGCCCAAGTGATACCATCAGGGGGGTATAAATTTAAGAAAGAATAGGTGTAAACCTTCACCAGGCAGCCGATTTGCAGTTGCCATTTTACCGAATTAAGTGTATACCGAACCTGAGCGAGGTCGAGGCTATCTATCTGCATGGTGAGGTGCCGACGGTTGTCTGCTGGCTCTCATTAGCCCCTCCAAAATGTATGGTACTGCTTTTTGGACAGAGTGTATCATGTGCTGTTTCGTATACTGTAGCAAATTATGCCTGAGTGGGATTTTATTCGTGATGCTTGGAGCAGTTGATTTGTTGTTGTTGTTAGCCTCTAAAAAGCGCTTGTCACGCGCGTTGCAGCATTCCTCTTTCTCGCCAGTCGTTTCTCTCGCGCTGTGCAGCTGAAATGTGGCTGCGCTATGGAGTTAGGTAAAGAGCATGTCTGGAAGGTTACTGACACCCTAAAACGATAAACATCACAAACATCACCTGCCATCGATGAGAAGAGACACCGTCCGTCACGAACTCGAAACAAAAACTGCGGCAGCTGTTTAACGAGTGGCTCCTCGAGTGTCAGGATTTCCGGGCCATCGTACGCCTTTTCTTTGCTACACGAAGATTTGGTTGTAAGATGACACAGCCTCATAGTCGTTCCACTACTTCTCCTAATTATGATCGGAAGAGAAGAACGAGATAAGAAAACAGTGTTTATGCACGTACTCCTTTGCTGGGAACGGTGACACTGGAGCCCCTGCATGGAGTTTTTTGCGGCCAGCGACAATAGAGGGCTGGGGATAATAGAGGGGCTTTAGGTGAGATCTGCATGCCTGTTTTCTTCGGTTTATTTGAGATTACAAGGTTCTCCAAGCAATGCTCACATTTCTCGCGTTGAGCTCGCTGATTCATTTGATATAACAACAGACATTAAACGAGAACGACTCAAAATAACTGACAGCGAAAGGGCGAAACACTGGACTTTTTTGTATCGAAATACACAGCACACAGTGGACTACAGGGACATGTCGCCCAACTTCCGACGGTTTCAATAGCGCCCGGTCTGAGAAGTGTTGGAGGCCGACAAAATAGCGCCAGAATGACTCACCGAAGGAATCTCGAGGCAGCAGCAGGCAGGAATATTGCTTGAATCTGACGCGAATTTCACGACGCCGCCTCCAATTCCGAGGAACCGTCAAGGGAAAAAATCAAAAACAAACTGTGGGCCAAACCAAACCACATGAAAAAAAAACTCGAATAAGAACAAAAACTACAGTAAATGGCGAAAACCACTGTGGCGCGTTTCGGTGAGAGAAACTTATTAAAAACAGAATTTAGCCTGCGTTTAAATGCACTGAGTTGAGTTTCGGAGCGTACTTTTTCCGCGCCTTTGACTGTGCAGGCAGAGCCTTCTACTGTTGAGCCAAGTTGTGAATACGAAATAAACAGACCCGGCAGTGATGAACCGAAGCAGCCAAACTGGTCTCCAGTATGAACACCCGCGCGAGCTCTATCGCTCTCTTCCCTTACGGCTCGTCGTGTTCATTCCAAGGCCAACAGAGCAGATAATTTAGAGTTATCTATTACAGTGTAAAGAGTGATTTCCCCAGATTTTTCGGGGAAAAGGTTTTTAACTCATGTGACAGCCTTGCGAATTTTCCAGACGGGTGTAAAACAAGGTCTAATTAAAACATTTCAGAAACATTTTCTTCTGCTGTATCTGCGCTAGCAGTTTTTTCTGTACAGACAATGTACTTTAGTATCAGCTGAGAATAAACCAACAGGAATGAACGCTTTTTATACTTTGTCTTTTTTTTAATCCAGATAGTAACATTTTCGCAATTGTTTCCGAAGTGCACCTGACATTTGTGAGCAATATAAAGCGCTTTTCCAGCCGTGTGTGCCGTGTAGTAAGTTCACAAAAATGCCTGCACTCGAATAAAAATAACTCAAAAATTCTGAAGTTGCACAAAAGTGCGATTTGCCGCACATTCAACTTTAAATTTCTTCCTGAGGTATACCAAATAGAAAATTAGGCTGATCACATAACAGAATTGTAATTACGCTCAGTGATTTGTACCGGAGCAATCTCTGTTCCAGGAGAGAAAAAATATATATATTCAGCGTGAAGGCCATCACCGCCAGTTGCCCGTAATGCCACGGCGCTCCGCAACCCAGCGGCGGCGTTTGCGGTAGTCGGCATCGCACTGTATTCACACGAGCAGCGGCGTGCGCGGTGGCAGCTCACTCCGGCATCCGGCGCTACTACAGGAGCACGTCTGGCCTCCGTTGCGCCCTGCGTGTGAATGTATTCGCGAACAATATTTTAGGAGCGTGAGTGGGGTCCTCTATCCATTAGCCCATTGCAGGCTGGCGCCGCGCGGAACCTGATGGCCAGGACCTTCTGGTCGTTTGAGTTGGACAGCACCGCTGCTCCTCAGTTGGGTTTGGCATTGGCGGTATTGCTCTCATTTGGTGGCATACCCAAACTGTGTAATATAGGCTCGGGTGTTGTCCGCAGAATGCACATGCGTCCTGGTATATTGTTGGATCTATCTTTTGCGCGAATAGGCGTTTGTTTGAAAGCGTCTGGTTATGGTTTCTTCTTCCGTCAGCGACTTATCTGGCTGTGGTTATCCCCTTCTCGCTAATCTGTAATATTATAAGAGGAGTGAGGATTCTGGCTTCCACTAAACGTTTTTATTTGGAGCTCTTAGATGAGCGCCAAAAATTTTCAGGGCACTGTGCGATGTCAGTGCACGTTAAAGATCCCCAGGTGGCCGAATTAAACCGGAGACCTCCACTACGGCACTTCTTTCTTCCTTTCTTCTTTCACTTACTCCTTTATCCTTTCCTTAAGGCGCGGTTCGGGTGTCCACCGAGATATGTGAGACAGTTACAGCGTCATTTCTTTCCTCATAGCCAAGTCTCATTTTTACCCATGTCTGCTTAGGTGGAGCAATGCGAAAGTATGTGTTACCTTGCAGCCGCGTTGATTAGTCCGGCGTTTTGCTTGTTTTTCTTTTTCCTTCGCGCCATTTTTCTCCTAGGCTCGGAGAGCGAGTATTACGTGCTGTACTTTTATTGCAACGTGCAAGCGCTATACCGTGCTGTGGCGCGTACAACTGCAGCAAGCGGCCTAAAGATGTTTATGCGGTATTCATGATACCAGATATATTCACGTTAGGGGATTAACCACGACGTCATAACGAATGGTTGACGCCGTTGGTTCGAAGGCATCCTTCGAGGGTTGTTTGCTGCTTCGTTTTTAGGTTATTTTGCATGCGAGGCCAGAACGGAATGAATCTCCAAAGTATCCGCGCATTGCATCTTCTCTGCAAATAGCGACTGGGCTCAAAACGTGCTAGTTCTTGCACCTGCAGCGTCATCTTTATAACAACAAATCTGCAATTTTTAACAGAGAAGCTTTTAGCGTAAAATCCCATTGTCCGTCAACTTTCGGTTGGATGAAACTGCTCTATACATGCACAAAGTGACGCTGATTTGAGCTATGACATAGACAACTTGTATTTCCTTGAGCATGTTTTTTCTCAACTGTCATCAATACTGCATTCCACATTTCTGCCCTAGCGTAGATGCTTAATACTATGTGATTCTCCCGTCGGTTGCGTGTATCTTGTCAACCAACGTTCTTGTGCGTGTGCGAAAATAAATCATCCTGCTTACCATGCTGTCATTTTCTTTAATGCTGCATTTTTTGTGATGCCTAATCAAAATACCATCTTTATATCGTCTGCTACATAGTGAAACGAAATTTCGGTGTCAAGTATAATGTTACCAGCCCCGCCGTGGAAGCAGCTCGTCCTGATCTCCAGGGGCTAGGCGGCTAGGGAAGCATATGGGTCTCGTGAAGAGGGAACCACTCCCATCGACGGTGTCTAAGCAGACGTCGAGCTCGAATCAATAAAGTTGTTTCTCTCTCTCTCTCATTCTCTCATGGGTATACCGAGTATATTCGTAAGCTTCCTTGACACCAGTGCCTAATATTGTTCTATGAATTGCGGTCGATGAATGATTGTCTGCGCTCCTTGATCGCATTAAAAGTGCGCAACTGTTTTATTCAGTGAACAGAGTAGAATGCAAAAGCCACTTTCACACTGATGAGACAAACCTATGGACGGAAGATGCACTCATGACTAATTTACTGTAAGCAGGTGCATGCTAAATAAGACCTACTGCACGCAAGTATGCACAAGCAAAGAAAAACATTTCGAAGCAGTTCGTGTTAAGCCTAGTTATCTCTGTTGTGAGGTTTTTCTTTTAGTTTGGCTAGCTAGCATAATGCGTTTACACTTGCCCTTAATTTTCCATCTATAGTGCAGAGTTTGGATTTAACTGCAGTTAAATAGTTAGCACTAATTAATTCGGATTGATAACTAGCACAGCTCATTTGCACTGAACCTAATCACGAAAGGTATATGACTCAATGCTATAATGAAAAGTGTTGTTTTGATTGCATATAGCTCATTAATGCTAATTAATAGGGATCGCTAACTAATTTAGATCATTTGCATTCATTCTAAGCTTTTCAACAGTATATGATTTGATCGTCTAGCTCAAAGTTTGTTTTTATACAAAACTAACACAAATTAATACGGATCACTAACTAGCACAGTGCCATTACACTTGGCCTAAGCTTTCCAACGGTATATGACTGGATGCTGGAGCACAAATTAGGGTTTTAATTGCAATTTACTAAATATCAATTAATTTGGCCCAGTAATTGTTGAAAATAAATGTATATGTAACCAATGATCCAAGCTCATGGTTGATCACGTGATATATACTGTGCTTTGACAGATAGCTTGACAGCAGTGTAATATACTAAGTCCCGCTTCGACCTTCTCTGATCTTGAAGTTCAAAGCACCAGCCTGGGTCATGTTCCGAAGTTTTACCGCGGTGACAGAGTTCACGCCCTAAAAAAGCAAACAGACAAAGTCAGAGGCAGCACTAGATCAGGTGCACAGAGTAAAACATCTTATCATGTGACTTAAAAAGTGTCTAAAGTACAGAACTCGCCTGAAAGCTTTGTTTACATCAGTATTCTCCATTCAAACAGTTCTAAGAAGAAACCTATCTCTTCATGAACGTTACTTGGGGCATTCTCATTGCTTTTCTCGCAATTTTTCAAATATTTTGCGCACTCCTGGGGCGCAGACCTGGCCCCAAAACATGCGCTTCATTCACTGCTGCGTCCCGCCGGCGTGCGCCAAGGAGAAAAACCGTGTCGTGCGCAGAGCTCGCAGCCGCCGCGCGAGGAGAATCGAGGAGGAAAGCGCGGAGCGCAGGAGAGAGTCGCTATTTTCAAATTATCAAGGTGCTTTAGTGCGCGCCTCGCCACTGCGCCGACGGCGGAGCAGACGCCACCCGCCTCGTCAGTTGTGCGCATGCGCGGAGGGACGTCACAGCACGCAGCTGGTGTGCGCGCCGCGCGCCCACGTTACGCTAGCGTTTCGAGCCTTCAGAGTGGCGACGCCGTGGTCACCGTGGCAGCTACCGGCGGCGCGGCGCACCGGCGAAGCTGAGTGGGGGAGATGAGAAGGGGAGAGAGGGGAGAGAGCGAATCCACGTCCAGGGACGAAGATAAAGAAGGAACGCCCAGCGAAACGCAGCGATGAAAGACTGACTGCAATTCGACTGGGCGAGTTCCACTCGGCCAGCTGCAGCTATGGTGTCACTCTAGTTGTAACTAGAGCTAAACCGCAGCCATTTTTCGATGCTATATCGCTCACTATATCGACGGTTATTCGACATTTTGGACTCTAATTAATTAAGTACTCATCCTATCGACGCCAAAATTTGTCGCATATCATCCTAACATCATCCTCTGTCGATTACAATCACTCGTTTGATCCTAACTCTTCTCAGAACGACACAACGGCTGCCGACACGTTTTGCGGGCACGCACTGGCCGACAGAGCCAAGTAATCCTTTCGCATCAAAATAAAAACGTTTAGTGGAAGTTTAGCTCTCGCGTCTTGTCCCTTCTTTGCTTTGCACTGTGGAACCTGTAATATTGTGGCATATCGCGGTAGGTGATCAGCCCATTGCCTGTGGAGGGTCGCTCTGATCTGTCCCTTCGGTTTGCTTTCCCGCGATGCGTCCTCCCTAATTGCCTCAGCTAACAATGGAGGGCACCTGCGTCGCAGCAACACAGCACCACGGACAGCGCGATCGCTGCCCGCGCCTGGGAGCCGAATCTCCGCCAGCACCGCGCGTTTCCATTGGCTCCTGAGCACCTGGAACCTGAAGGTAGCTGCTTACTCTCCCTCAAAGCTATCACATCCTATTAACAATTGTCCGGACGCGTAGAGTATCTGTTACGGGTCCAAGTTGGACTTATTTTTGGAAATGTGGTGGAGAGTTTGAAGGATGCTTCACTCCTGCCACCGGTTGGCCCGGTATTGCACTACCTCCGGGATCGGCCTTGTCTTTAGCGCGTCTTTATTATCCTGTCTTTCTATCCCATCTTTCCACTCTCCTTCTATCTGCACGTGGTAGCGATTGTGGCTCGGCTTGAGCCAGTGAGCAGGCCTGTGCACTTTCCTTTCTTTCTTCCTGGCAGCAATAAACAACAACACATCCTATTATAAGGACAAGCGTCGCCTCTACCCGACCCCTGCAAAGGGACTGGGGAAACCAAACGAACGCGTTCTACTCCGATTATTCACGAACACAATGCTGTGCCCGGCAGTACTAAAACACTTCGATCCCGCGTTCACTGGCAGGTGCAAACACCGTGGGGAGGTGGCTGACACCTACCACATGGTTTGGGCTTGCCAGCGCAACTCAGCTCTCTCCTCCCACCCCAACGCTACCAGAGAGGAATGGGAGGCGGCCCTGCTTGGCTGTTCCGACCTTGAGGCCCAAAAGGCTTTGGTCAAGAGGGCTAAACTGGAGGCTTCGACCAATGGTGTCCCGGAATAAGGACTCCACCCATTGCGGGGCTTTTTAAAGAGCCTCACCTCTTTCATTCAATAAAGGCTTTTCACCACCACCACCGCCAGCAGGGCGAAGCCTCGTTGGGAACTTTTTCCCGCGAGCTCGTCCCGTCCGGCGTCGGAGTTTCTCCCTTGCTCTTGAGGGGGCCAACCTTGCTGGTGGACCTCGATTCCGTAGCGCATTTTGTCGCTAGCTGCCGCAATTGTTGCCTCTTTGGTGTCAGACCGTGACCCCCCCCTGAGTGCTGAGCTCGGCGTGGTCGCCATGCGCTCGGCAGCGCTCGCGATCGCGCGATGGGGTCGGCGCTTTGGCGGAGAAAACATCATCATCATCATCAGCCTTACTACACCCACTGCAGGGCAAAGGCCTCTCCCATGTCTCTCCAATTAACCCTATCCTTTGCCAGCTGCATCCACCCTTTGCCTGCAAACTTCTTAATCTCATCCGCCCACCTAACCTTCTGCCGCCCCCTGCTACGCTTACTTTCTCTTGGAACCCACTCCGTTACCCTTAAAGACCAGCGGTTATCTTGCCTTCGCATTACATGCCCTGCCCAAGCCCATTTCTTTCTCTTGATTTTGACTAGGATGTCATTAACCCGTGTTTGTTCCCTCACCCACTCTGCCCGCTTCCGATCTCTTAACGTTACACCTATCATTTTTCATTCCATGGCTCGCTGCGTTCTCCTTAAGCTGAACTCTTTTCGTTAGCCTCCACGTTTCTGCCCCGTAGGTGAGTACCGGTAAGATTATGCTGTTGTACACTTTCCTCTTGAGGGAAATTGGTAAACTCCCACTCATGATCTGCGAGAATTTGCCATATGCGCTCCACCCTATTCTTATCCTTCTAGTTATCTCCCTCTCATGATCCGGATCAGCTGTCACTACCTGCCCTAAGTAGACGTATTCCGGCACAATTTCTAGGCTCTCGATGCCAATTGTGAACTGTTGTTCCCTTGCTAGGCTGTTGAACATTACCTTGGTTTTCTGCATGTTAATTTTTAGACCCATCGATCTGCTCTGCCTGTCTAACTCGTTGATCATGAATTGCAGTTCACCTCCTGAGTGACTCAGCAAGGCAATGTCATCAGCAAATCGCAGATTATTTAGGTATTCTCCATTTATTCTTATTCCCAACTGTTCCCAATTCAGGCCTCGAAATACCTCCTGCAAACATGCGGTGAACAGCATTGGCGAGATCGTGCCTCCTTGCCTGACGCCCTTCCTTATTGGAATTTTATTGCTGACTTTATGGAGGACTATAGTAGCTGTGCAGTTGCTATATATACCTTCCAGTATTTTGACATAAGGCTCTTCTACCCCCTGATTACACAATGCCTGTATGACTGCTGAGGTTTCCACTGAGTCGAATGCTTTCTCGTAATCAATGAAAGCTATATATAGAGGTTGGTTATATTCTGCGCATTTCTCTATCACCTGATTGATAGTGTGAATATGATCTATTGTGGAATATCCTTTACGAAAGCCTGCCTGATCATTTGGTTGATTAAAGTCTAACGTTGCCCTGACTCTATTTGCGATTACCTTAGTAAATACTTTGTAGGCAACGGATAGTGAGCTGATCGGCTTGTAATTTTTCAAGTCCTTGGAGTCTCCCTTCTTATGAATTAAGATAATGTTTGCATTCTTCCAAGCTTCTGGTACAGTCGAGGTCATAAGGCATTGCGTATACAGGGTGGCTAGTTTTTCTAGCACGATGTCCCCTCCATCCTTCAACAGATCTGCTGTTACCTGATCCTCCCCAGCTGCTTTTCCCCTTTTCATTGCTTCTAAGGCTTTCTTTACTTCATCTTTCGTTACTGGCGGGATGACGCATTGCTGTGCACTGCTGTCTTTCTCATTAGCGCTGTGATTACATTGGCTACTGTAGAGGTCTGTGTAGAACTCTTCGGCTACGTTAACTATCATATCCATATTGCTAATGACATTGCCCTGCTTGTCTCTTAATGCATACATCTGGTTCTTACCTATGCCTAGTTTCCTCTTCATTGTTTTTAGGCTACTTCCGTTCTTTATAGCATGCTCGATTCTCTCCATATTAAACTTCCTTATGTCGGCTACCTTGCGCTTATTTCTTAACTTTGATAGCTCCGTTAGTTCTATTGTATCGGTAGTGTTAGATGCCTTCATGTTTTGGCGCTTCTTAATGAGATCTTTCGTCACCTGAGATAGCTTCCCGGTATCTTTTCGAAGTGTCCTACCGCCTACTTCTACTGCGCACTCCGTAATTATTGACGTCAGGTTATCGTGCATTGAATGAACATCAAGATCATCTTCCTCAGTTAAAGCCGAATATCTGTTTTGCAGCGCTATCCTAAACTCCTGTGCTTTCCCTCTTACGGCCAACTCGTTAATGGTCTTCTTCGCTAGCTTCTTCCGTTCCCTCTTCAAGTCTAAGCTAATTCTAGACCTTACCATTCTATGGTCGCTGCAACGCACCCTTCCGAGGACGGCCGCATCCTGAATGATGCCTGGTTTAGCGCATAGTATGAAGTCGATGTCATTTTTAATCTCACCATTGGGGCTCTTCCAGGTCCACTTCCTGTTTTCTCGTTTGCGGAAGAAGGTATTCATGATCCGTAAATTATTTCTATCCGCGAATTCGACTAATAACTCTCCCCTGCTATTTCTAGAGCCTAGCCCATAGTCACCTACCGCGTGGTCGTCAGCCTGCTTCTTGCCCACCTTCGCATTGAAGTCGCCCATCAGTACAGTGTACTGCGATTTTACTTTATTCATTGCTGATTATACGTCCTCATAGAAGCTTTCAACGGTCTGGTCATCATGGCTGGATGTGGGTGCGTAGGCCTGCACCACTTTCAGCTTGTACCTCCTATTCAGCCTAATTGCTATAGCTGCTACCCTCTCGTTGATACTGTAGAGCTCCTCTACGTTGCCAGCTATATCCTTATTAATGAGGAAACCCACACCTAGTTCTCGTCTATCATCTAACCCGCGATAGCACAGTATGTGTCCGTCCTTTAGTACTGTATACGCCTCACCTGTCCTCCTAACTTCGCTAAGCTCTATCACATCCCATTTAATTCCCGCTAGTTCCTCAAACAGCACTGCTAGGCTAGCCTCACTAGCTAAAGTTCTAGCGTTAAACGTTGCCAGGTTCAGATTCCAATGGCGGCCTGTCCGGAGCCAGAGATTCTTAGCACCCTCCGCTGCGTCACAGGTCTGACCGCCGCCGTGGTCAGTTGCTCTGTAGCCGCTGGGGACTGAGGGCCGAGGGTTAATTGGTTTGATCATAGAAGTTTGTGGCCAAGTACTACACCAGGGTGGCCAAATCCTGTTCTGGTGAGAGAGTGCGTTGTCGGTTCTGGTCACCGAGATAAGGCCGCACTCCAGGCCTTGTTATGCAATTCCATCGACACGCGGTTTTTTTTTAAAACCCGGTGGAGAATTGCGCGGCACCAGGATTTGAACCCCGGCCCTCTTGCACGCGAGGCGGAGAAAACATATTTGTACCTTATTTCAACCCCACAGCTTTCATCTGAGTCTCTCAATGCCCGAACTACCAATCCACGGGCGGCGGTGTGTGCGCCATTGTTGCCTCGGTGGGACTTATGCCCAGAGGCTCGTATATGATTGTTATTGCTGTCTTCTTGGGTGCTTTGTTCCGCAATATATTTATTGGTTTCCTCGATATCATTGCTTTCACCTAATTTCTACATTTTGATTGCAAATCTGTTGGGGCTATTCACTTCTGGTGAGTACTGTTAGTCTTAATAGCATAGCTTTTGTACTTTCTTCCGCTTCTTCTACATCAGTTTCCCGAATAATGGCACTTGCTTTGGTGTTTAGCCCGTTGCCAGTTATTGCTATTGCCCTAGTATTTCTGTCTTTATATTGTACTGCGTCTTTACATACGACATGCGATGTGTTCCCATGCGCTTGTGGTAGGCATTTGGCCCTGGCTTTCTTTCTCTCCAGGTGGTGTCCTGGGTGTATATTTCTAGGTATTGGAGTTATTTTGATCTGTTTCCGTGCTTCTCGTAGCATGCCTTCCTTGTTGTATTTCCGGCTGCATGCCTATCAATGCGAGCATGTTCTTTCATGGGGCAGCACTTCTCGTTGGCTGATCAGGTGCGCTTCCATCATTTCCTTCCGGCTATTATGAATGTCTAAGGCTTCCAATTTCGCGCCTTCCGTGCCGGCCGGTAGCGCTAGCGCCTATTTGTAACCTTTTCTGATTAGTGCATTCATATACTCTCTTGCTTTCGGCTTAAGGATAGTATATAATGTTTGATATGTTTTCCTGCTGATGATGGGCGCCTGTGTTAAGAGTATCATGCCTCTTCCATCTCTTACCCCCTATTTGTTATTCTCTTCATTACACTGAGTATTTGGGTGGTTGTTTGTGACAAATTCCGTAGTGTTGCTGAGCTACTACTGTCTTCTTCTCTTTGGAGACCAACAATTCTAGTCTTTGGCACCGTCTTTGGTATCTCACTCGTTATTCTGATAGTAATACCTGGTGTCGCTTCTCGTTTTCCCTGGGACTTCTTCTTAGCAATGAGGAAATGTGATTTTTCTTACGAGCATTTGGGTCCGCATTCTTCGCCCTATTCTCGAGTTGTTCCTGTTTGTAGCCTTCTGATCCTCCATCGTTTTATGTGCTTATATCGTCCGCGTATAATATATGTTTTACTGCGCCAGTTTCGTTCACTTCCTCCGGAGCTTCATCAGTGCTACATTTGGGGTATTAGTGATGAGACCGCTTCTTGGGGACCTGCCCCGCTTCCTATACGTTTAGTCTACGATCTGACGTCATCGATTCCTGTTCTAGCCATCCTGTTCTCGATGAAATTTCTTGTGTAGTTGTACGTTTTGTGCCCGCAACTGACCCTTCCCGAGTGTTTAAGTTTTGCGCCAGTTTTGATGTTATAGAATTCATCTTTTAGGTATAACGCTAGGATCGCTTTTGCTGTCAGTCTGTTTATTTGTGCAAGTGGCTCCTCTTTAACTTCTAATGAAAGTAGTCGCAATTAAGATGTCTGATTCTAAACGTTATGTCCGAAAGTAGGCTGTGATCCTCCACATAGTTGCGCATTCTGTTGAAGATGACATGCTCCGTTAACGTTCCTTACTAATGGCGTGACGTCTTAAGTTTTCTATTTTTAGCCCTTTTCCAGGCACGGTTATCCATGTTGCCGGAATCTCTCTTCCATTACTTTCTGTTCAGAGGAAAAACATGCAAATTGGTAGTAAGTTCTACGTCAGGTTTGCAGATTGTCGTGTCACTAAAAAACAATTACATAATATTCTTACCTGTGATATTTTAGAGCATCTTCTTTTGACGGCACACACGACGTGCGTTCTCCCAAACATGGCATTACCTCTAGGATTACTAAACAGTTATAGAAATATGTAACGAGAGAAGGTAGAATTTCAAACTTATTAGTCACTCTTTCGTTCCTTCTTCTATTATGCCTTACTTCCATAGGGTAATACGACCACCAGAAATCAGAACAAAAATTTACGCTGTGCAGAGTAGAGCCGTTCAGGCTATACCAAACCTTCCTTTAAGTAAGTGCACCTACGACCTTTATTCGATATCTAACTTTGTAACAGTTTGGAAAAGTTGCAGAAACTGTCTATGGATATTAAAAATCTATTTACGCTAAGAATGATTTTTAAGAACCATACTTAATTAAGCGCTCAGCGTGTAATTTCCGGGGGCACAATTACAAAGTTTATAATCTCCATACAGATTAGCCTACTCGACGCTTAACCGATTCTGCCTGCCCACTTTTTTCCGATTGTTGGCCCTCGTACAAAGAGATAAAAACTTAGTTTTAGGAAAGTGTTTCTCAGCATGTGCAATGTTTTTCTTCTCTGTTTATTACCTACAGACGCCACAGTTCTTGACAAAAGCAATCACGAGCGGAAAACCGTTTTTTGAACGCAAATGTTTTCCTAGAATGTAAGATTTCACTATAGCAATCAATATATCTGGAGATCACCCGGCGGCAGTGTTGCATTCTTTTTAGCGGTTTTGCTACCGTCAAAAGTGTTCCCTATTGGTTTTCTGTGCAAGTGTTGAATGTTCGATGCGATCGATGGAAACAGTTTGAAAGAAAGCAAGACTTTCATTTCAGCTAGTTGGTTGTAGCTTGACATGGTTTACGCAAAAGCGTACAGGCGCTAAAAGACGAAGACAAGCACACTCAAGACAGGACAGGCGCCATAGAAACGCCAGACAAGAAAGGCTTTGCTACCTATCAGGAAAATGGACCATTACCTTCAATATTTCCATAAGAGTATCTGACAATTTTGCATTTTCAAAATTACTGACCGATAATGTTGGACAGGTGTGCGTCGCATTCGAAGTATTTTTTTGAATTCAGGCAGGGTTAGTTTGCACGCCCGTGCTGGTCACGGCGTGATCGACATCGTGCGAACCGAGCAGGGTGGAAAACTTGAAGGCGGGGCGGAGTGTAGCAGCCGCGGCGGATTTTTCGCTTCGTTCGCCGCCGCCCTGTGGCGCTCCTGTTCCGCGTCCTTGCTCGCTTCGGGCTCCCGTTCCAGCCCAGCGCTCGTCACAGGAAGCTTCGGACTCCAAAAGGGGGCGGTTAATGAGATGTGCCATTACTCCGGCTCAGAGAATTATTTCCAAAGCTCTTCTTTCATCGAGAGAAACGCAGGCCGTAGGACCTCGAAATAAGCTGAACGCCGGGCTCGCATTTCCTTTGCGGTCTCACAGCGGCGGACTGCAAAGGCAGCGTTATAAAGGCGCAGAGTACATCGAGAGGCAGTGAATGCCTGCGCATTCGCTCTGCACCATGCCAGTCGCAGCCAGTATGGCCGGAGAGGGACAAGGTCGCCCTTTAACGAAGTCGAACGAACGTGGCTTAAAGGTTGCGTGTCTGACTCACAACCTCATGTCAGCAGTTCGTCTGCCAACTAAATATCGCAATTTTTTAAGGGTAATTGTTTAATTTATATCGTTTCGTCTCGTAATGAGGTCTCAATCAAGCTCATAATCAGAATTTAACTTAAGGTGTAGTTTTTTCCATTCCACAGCTCATGCGACGTCACGACGATGTCGACCAATCGGGATTTTCTCGCCATGCAAACGCCAGCAACAAGTGCAGCAGTTTCTCCGCTGAACAATGAAAGTCCGCCAGACGGCGCAGTCACGGGTTGCAGCTGGAGTCTGCACTGCGCTTCGTGCGCTGCCACATTGGTAGCCGCGTTTACATGAATACGACAGTGGCGCATCGTATTTCCTAGCGTATATCACGGAGCCGACACGCCACTTGACACATTTAGTTGGGCGTACGCAGTGACTCTGCGGGCTTGCGCACGCTACAACTCATTGCGTGCGCGCGCTACGGGCACGTTACGGGATGCGTTGATAAGATGGCGGCGCTAGCTCGCCCGCTTCGGAATAAAATACATGTCACCGCTGGATTCTTTGACGCAATAGCTGGTTGAAATGGTCGCGGTTCGCTTTTACTTCGCACAATCTCGCCCACACGGAACTGTTTAAGAGATAACTAGCCTCTGTTTTTCAGATAATTTGGCGATTTTCAAGACTTTAGGCCTAACTAAATGCACTGTGGATGGATGGATGGATGGATGGATGGATGGATGGATGGATGGATGGATGGATGGATGGACGGACGGACGGACGGACGGACGGACGGACGGACGGACGGACGGACGGACGGACGGACGGACGGACGGACGGACGGACGGTAGGAGCGTCCGCTTTGAAACGGGGTGATGGCAGTTGCCACCATGCTCAGCTTTTTTCTTTATTTTTGTTTAACTGTGGTGTAAGTTATTCAAATTCGCTATTTCCTTTAAATACGTCTTCCTACACTTAAACCTTATGCCACCTTTCTGCTTTTGGGCCGCCAATCTTCCAATCGCTTTTTGCTAATTTATACCGCAGGTTTATTTACAAGACTATTGTTATCTCTAAACCCTAGGGCCTCAGGAACAGTGACTGTGCCTGCATCGACATCGGGATGTATACCGTCACATTTTAGTATGAGGTGTTCTATTGTTTCTACAGATTTACCACACACAGCTCATCTGCTTCATCTTCTTCGTTAAATTTCTTT
Source organism: Amblyomma americanum (assembly GCF_052857255.1). Lineage (NCBI taxonomy): Eukaryota > Metazoa > Arthropoda > Arachnida > Ixodida > Ixodidae > Amblyomma > Amblyomma americanum. Next base: position 159,006,002 of record NC_135503.1, read on the forward strand.
TTATAGTTGCGCGTTCTGAGACATCCTGACCTATATATAGCTGTAGCTTCAAATAGTAGGGAACTGCCTCTTGAGTTTTCATAAAACGCTCCCTCCTTGGCTTGCTGTTTCCAGGATCAATATACTTATACGTTATGCTTATTTTCCACTGAATCTATCCCATTTTTACCTTCCGCGTTTTTAACCAGCCGTTTCATGCTCTTTCTTTTTCCGTCCTTGTGTCTGGCACACTTACTGGTTAGCTTCCTAGTTCTTTTTTCTGCCATTGGGAGTCAACGCTCTTTCTGTACAGGTATTTAAATACCTTAGCTGCCCACCTGTTATCATCCAATTTCTTCAGGCGCTCTTCGTACAGTATTTTACCCTTAACTTCCCGTGCTTCGAACGATGTCCAGCCCATATCCCCTTGTACTGCCTCGTTGGTGGTTTTAACCTGGGCACCTAGTGCTAATCTTCCAACAGCTCTCTGATTTACTTCTAATCTCGACTGAACATCTGCCCGTAAGCACAGAACCGAATTCCTGAAAGTATGCCGCGGCATCATTCTTCCTTTCCAAATACCTCTCAGTACTTCATACCAGTTGTGCCCCCACAAGCAACGACACCTGGCGAAGCACTTCTCTGCCTTTTAGTCAGGAGTTACATTTTCTGCTATTTGCGTAGTTTTTCTTCTTGGAACAAAACAAGATTCACAATGCACCATCTTCGTTGCCAGTAATTACGGACGAAAATTTCTGCAACCCAGTGTAGACTTACTTTTACGCCTTGTCACTAGATGGTGGTTTCGCACGGGCCAGTGACGAATTCGGCACTGGGAACATACAGGGTCTTTAAGCAGGAAATTGTCAAATTATCTATGATAATTGTAAAGGAAGCTCTTTGTTTCTCGAGGCCAGATTGGGAGTTTTCCGGACTAAAGCTGGAACCGCATGGCGCGTTTTCCGCGAGCGAAAAACGCGACGCGCGGCGAACGCCCGCGTTGCCGCCGACGCGCGAGCATCCGCACGAAAAAAGGGATCGGCGCTTTCGCGTCGCGGCGGCATGCTCTCTGCCAGCGAGATACATACGAAAACGGCGGGTAAATATGCCAAGTTCACACGCTTGTCGAGGCGAATGTACATAGAACAAGCAGGGCAGCCACATCACGTGTACACAGATTCAGATTTGGTGCATACCGTCTACGCTGAGGGAATCTGCTATATAGCTCGCCAAGCCTGGCCACGTTTCATGTTTTTGTAGTTGCGGTCGCGTACGTCCCACAGGACGCGACGCTTCTCCACTTAAGTTATTAGGGCCTAGTTGAAGGTTGCTTTGTCCATTTCAGGTGAATACGATTCGCGAACGAAATCACGGTAGCACGTGTTTTCTTTGACGCACGCGCAAGTTCAGCCGAGAAAAAAAATGCACCAAAGAGGTTCCGTCGAGATGCGCAGAGAGCAAGGCCATCTGGTGGCAAAACCACAAACCCAAAATGCCACGTGACCAAATGCACATGACTTACCTGAACTCTGATTGGCGGACGCGCCGCGTGAGGCGTTTTTTTCTACTCCGAGTAGGAGCACGCGGCGGCGCGATTTCGTGACGGATCATACTGGGCACGTGTCAAAATGACGCGCGCGTCCCACCATCCGCGCGTCAATCGCGCCTGAAATCGCGCCATGCGGTTCCGCCTTAAGACATATCGAGTGAGGTACCATGACATAGATACGTTGTGTGGTGCGTGTGGAGAGCAGGAGGAAACGGCTGAACACTAATTCTCTGCAAGTTCATCACCCTGCAATGCAAAGCAGCGCGGGTGATTTATTCTAATAATTTTCGTTTAAAGGACAGTGATGGAAAAGTAAATTTTAAGCGCCTAGGAGTCACCAAACGAAGGTTATCTGATAAGCGGCCAGAGTAAATTTTTACGAGTGAAGGCTAGGTGGCTTGAGCCACCACCCAATTTAAAGGGTTCAGCCTTATGTGTCTATCCAACCATCCACCGATCCTGAGGGACGCTACGGCACGGCCAACTAATTGTGCCGTCGTGTTTACACTATTTACAGCACACGGAACGCAGTAACAGATGCGTGCGCCCAAATGAAAGTGTCTACTGCTTGCATGGTCCGCAAATCAGGCGAGACGGTGGCTGCTCGCCCCGTGCAGGCATCGGAGGGGGCCAGCCGCTCCCATCTTGATAGTGGTCTGCTTTGTTCTCCCACTGAGGGGTTATTGTATAGCCGCTTCAGGGAGTAGGAGGGGCACCTTCAAATTTGTTTCCATTCTCTGGAGAAATCTACTTGCCCTTCTCGATCTACCCTGCCTGGGGGATTAGCGCGTTGAGCTCTCCTGGCTCTTTTTCCCTGTTTACAGGAGCGCGATACGCTAGAAAATTGATGCGATGCGCTGCTGTCACATTCCTGTAAACGCGACTGGTGAGAAACTCACCGGTCACGTTTCGAGCGCCGCCACCGCTGCATTAGCTTCTCGTCGTCCACGCTGAAATGAACGCGCGCAGCACAATTCTTTCGTCTTTCCTGAGTTTTCGTCACCTTTCGGCGCCATCGACGCCCATAGCTGCTCGGCACTTTTCTCTATTCTCGTACAGAACAAGTTACCTAACTGCGAGGAGTGACAGTGCTTTAGTTACCCGGCCGTGCGATGCAAATCAATGGCGTCAGATCGAAAATTGCCACCGTACATATACTGTAGGTAGTTCAAGTTCATGTTCGTCTTTATTTACATCAGGAAGATGTAGGTAGGCCCGGACAGAAAAGTGAAAAAATTCACTTGAAGGAGTCCGGGGCCCCTTCTACAAGACAATATACAACGATGACAACGACAACAGAGCGCAGGTTAACAATGACAAGGTAGAAAAAAAAATTAAGAGGAATTGCGAGCACATATTGTTAAAAGACAAAGAAAAGAACACATCCGTCCAAAAGATAAACACTAAAACTTTTGTATGCTTTTTACAATATGACAAACTGATTGATAGAATGAAGTACACATAACTGGAAAAAAAAATGCTTGCGTATGTTAGCACATTTATCAACAGGACGGAAAGTCACCGCTCCAAAGCGACAAGAATGTCACGTGGGCTACTTTTTTCCACAGATATGCCTCAACTCAGCAGCTTATTTATTACATGTGGGACTGCAAAGCGTAACATAGAACGTCCGTATTCTGTACGACAGAAAGGAACGCACCAGAATGACTGATTTCGAAATGCATATGTTGGAATAGTGGCTTTCAGGCAGGATAGTTCTAGGAACGTATTCTGGTGGTAGCGTGTACACTTTTTAAATCTCAGTGCTAAATGATATTCATATAGGTCATGAGCTGGTGTAATGTGAAAGCGCGTGAAAAATTCTGTACGCGCACGGTAATCCATGTTTGTTATGTGCCGGACTGCTTTCTTTTGTAGCATGAATATTTTATTTATGTTGGCCTGCGTTGTATTGCCCCATACTAAGAAACAGTAATTTAAGTGAGGGAGGAACAGCGTGTTGTAAATTAGTATTTTTATAGACGTCGGAAGAAAATACCGAAATTTTGCTAGCATTCCTACACACTTCGCGAGGCGACATAGAACTATACTAACGTGAGCGTCCCAGACCATGCTCTTGCTGAAAAATACTCCAAGTGTTTTGGCCGTCTCTACAATTTCTATAATAGAATTCCCAATGCTAAACGGAGGCTCTGCCATGATCGCCGTATTTCTCGCATGGAAAATAACTGCTTTTGTCTTTTTCGCGTTTAGTACCATGGAGTTTGCTTCGCTCCAGTGTTTGAGGGCATCCAGCGCGCTGTTAATGGTTGGGACTAGAAATTCGAGACTATTACCTTTAAAAAACATGCTAGTATCATCTGCGTAAATTACATATTGAGGCTTATTACTTATATTAATAATGTCATTAATGTAAAGAATAAAAAGTAAAGGTCTCAATATACTACCCTGTGGGACGCCGGTAACAATTTTCTGAATAGAGGAGAGCTCATTTCCTATTTGCACACACTGAAAACGATGTTGAAGATATGATTCGATGAGGAGGAGTGGTGTGCCACGCATGCCGTAGAGTTCAAGTTTCTGTAGTAGTTTGTGGTGATTAAGGCGGTCAAAAGCCTTTTGAAAAGTCGACAAAAATTCCTATGCATGTCTGTTTATTTTCAAATGCTTCGAGAATCATTTCCTTTTGTGTTAGCAAAGCTGTTTCAGTGGATCTGCCTTGAAAAAATCCGTATTGGGACGTAGACAGTATGTTGAATTTGCTGCAGGGTTTGTATAGTCTCTTACAGATTATTTTTTCCAAACCTTTTGAAAAAAACAGGCAATATAGAGAATGGTATATACTTCGACATGTCATTCTTATCTCCGGTTTTAAAGATTACAATAACTTTTGATACCTGCATCTGTTTGGGGAAGCATCCTGTTGATACGGAGAGGTTATAGATGTGAGTAAGAACTAGAGCTACAATATCTAAAACATATTTAACAGGTGCAACTTGAGTGCCATCTATATCAACCGCTTTACTATTACTAAGTGAGGAGAAAATGCTGCTAACTTCCTGTTCACTAGTTGGTTCAAGAAATATACTGTTATAATGTTTTCTAATCCCTTGCGTCTGCACCTGAGTACATGGCGCACTGCTCAACATCCCTGAGAAATTTGTTGAACCTTTCAGCTAGTTCTTATCCCTGCACTGGTTGTCCATAAATGATAAGTTCACTAACACATGGAGTAGATGGTATGCGGTTAAGAAGTTTATTAAGTTTTTGCCATATTTAAGCGCTATCGGGACGGCGGTCTGTCTGAAATTGTTCATGCAAGTATTTTTTTTCTCGGTCCTTAAAAAGGCAGTTACTTTGCTACGGTACTGTTTGAACTCTTTTAGATCGTCAAGTGACTTAGTCTTGAGGAATTTCCTGAATAATTTGGATTTCTTTTTTATCATTTTTAAGCCTTCTTTCGTGATTCATGGCTTACGACTTTTGCCCTTCTTTTTATATGACTTTTCCTTGAAATCATCGTGGTAAAGCTGCTTGAATATAACAATGAAAGATTCATACGCAGCATCGGCTGTGTCTGAAAGAAATACGGTATTCCATGTTTCTTTCATGAGGTTTGAACGGAAACCATCTAATGTCAGAGGCGTGATAGTCTGTGCTGTAAACCTTTCTGGGCTGTCACGGATTTTGTGGTCTGCGCATTGAACCAGCATATATGTGGAAAAGTGGTCGCTTGTATTATTGCAGACGACTCCTGATAGCAAAGACGGAGTGTTGATATTACTGATAAAGAAATCAATGAGCGTCGCGCTGTGTGGCGTGACGCTTGTCGCTGTGCTGGCTAAAGCTGTGTTGCCACTTGATTCTATGAGTGATAAAAGCAACGCCTGAGTGGAAGAGGGCTTTGACAGATCAATATTGAAATCCCCACCAAGAATTAAAGTTGAATTATTATCACTAACAAAGTTGAGCAAATGTTTCAAGTTATCAAAGAAACAACTTAAATCAGAATCAAGTGGTCGATAGATAACGGAAAAAACCTGGCTACGTGATATCAGCGTTAGACATTCGGCTTCCTTTTTTTATGAAAGTGAATTCAGAAACAATTGCACAGTCAAAGCCATTTTTCATTAGGATTGCAAGCACACCACCCTGTCTGCTCGGTCGGTTTAAGAAAAAAGTCGTTAATTCTCTCTCATGTATATCTGGTCGTCACATGTATACTACGTCTCAGAGAGCATAATTGAGTCACATTGGAATTCAAATTCATCTAACAGAAGTTAATGTTCCTCCTCTTTGTTCCGTGCAGAATGAATATTAAATGAAAACATGTGAGACCAATTTCAGGACGAGTGCGCACAATAACACTGACATCACGTGGAGACGCAGCCATCCCTTTTAGAGGACTGTAGTGCACCTACAAGGAGCCCTATTCAGACAATCTTTTCAACATCCCGCACGTCTCGAATGTGTAAGACAGTAGAGGTTTCCTCTTTCCGCGCAAGGATCTCCCCGCCATTTGTCCACACAAAGCACCATCCCTTTTCCTTCTTTCTGGCAACAGCCTTGCCGAGCAGCTGCTTCATGGCTGGGCATAGATACTCATTTATAAATTTCGGAGAGTTAGACTCATAGCCGAGGCCCTCAGTCTAAATTCTGATTTTCTTTGCCTTCTGCAGAACTGTCTCACGTTTAGCACGGCTCTTGAACTGCACAATAATGTTAGGGATGGCTGTAATCTTCATACAGGGAACTCTATGACAAACTTCCACGTCCACATCAGCGATATGCTTATTCAAAAGAGTGCCAATTTCATGAAGAATGTCCGGAAGGCTTTCATTTTGAGCATGGGGTACTCCTTTGATCTCAGTGTTGAACTTTCTCGAATACTGCTCGGATGCAGTGATTCTTTGTTCGTGCTGGATAACTTCACTTTTCAGAGCTTCGCACTGAATCAGCAGTTTTTCATACTCTTGCTTGAGAGCTTTGTTTTCTTTGATCAGCTCACCATGTTCGTTTTTTATGCTCTCAAATTGTTCGTTGAAAAACGCTTGGCTTTTTTTAAGCTCTCTGATCTCAGTCCTGAGTTCAAGCTCCAATTTGGACTTGAATTCATTGATTTCCTTCCTGAGTTCTTCACTAAACCGAGCAAAATCTCCCATTGTATGTGAATAAAAAGCACAAGCACGCAACAGTACAAACAATGGCGGTAGCAGCCAAAGCAACAAGTGCAAAATTTTTGGTGTTGTTTCAAACTAGTACAGAAAAGCTGCTAACCTGAAATGATAACAGGGAAGCTTGTCACTCGAGGTGCTCGTGCTGCCTCCGCTGCTGCCGAGTGACGGCGGCCAGGCGATGCTCCAGGTTATATAGGTTTTGGCTCCCCTGGTGGACATGGCGCCGATGCTTTTCTTGCTTCGTCAGAGCCAGGTGTCCCTCTTTAATGGTATTGGCACCACGTGACAGCTGAATGCTGGTCTAATGCCCCGCTTCTGACGATTTGGTCGAAAACTGAAACGATAACAAGGAAGCTTGTCACTCGAGGTGCTCGTGCTGCCTCCGCTGCTGCCATGTCACGTGCGCCTTACGGCAGAATCACGACCGCTGAGGTCGCGAAGCAAAAGAAGTGTTTTCAGACGGGCCGCCGCCGTCCGGGCGACGGTCATCTCCCGGAGACTCTGATGAAACGCAGCTTGCTTCAAGAATGTAGAAAGTCCGTGTTATTGCTGGCATTCTTAGGTGATGGCCAACAGCTTGATGATGGTGATGGCCAGCATTCCCCAACCGGAAAGCCTGTTACCTGCACTCACCTGTGGGGCAGGAACGCGGAGGCTAAGAAAAGGACTTGGCTTAAATCGAGGACAGCGCAGCGGAGTGCACAAACAAAAGTGATAGGTGCGACGTCAGAGACAAGACTCGGGCTCTCCGTTGTTCGTATGCATGTTACGTGTAGAGTGAAGCGCAGGTCGAATACTGTGAACGCTATGAACCATTTGCGTAGGCCACCAATTCCACCTTCACTCATCGACGTTTCTCGTGGCGCTGGCATTACTCAGCACGCGTATGTCTTGTACCAAGCAAAGATTGGGTGGTGACTCCCTGTACACTGCTATGCGAACGTACAATGTCGTTGAGATGCTTACAGCTTTATCACCACTTTTCGGGAAGAATTCGTGTCCAGAAGATAAATTCTGTACTCCCCTGCGGCACTCCTTTCTTTACGGTACGATTCAGGCGTTCACCGAGATTAGACAAATACTGCGCCATTTCCTTTCCTCAAAAACCAATTTCGAATTTTTCTTTGGCGAATACTGGAGCTGCTTTTAAAGATTAAGGCCTCAATGGTGCGCTTCTATTCGAAGGTTCTTCTTGTGTTCGGCCAAGTGGATACCATTCAGACGAATAATTGCAGAATTTTCGGCTTTTTGTTAGGTGTCAGGTTCTGAAGATGTTCGTACGAATTTGTGGAAAATGGGAGCTAAAACAAAAGAGGGCAGGGGAAGAAACGGGGAGTAGTCTTCCTGTATGTGCTCCCGCAGGGAGCAGAGTTGCGCGAAGGTCCGCCATCATTTTCCAAGCTGTGCGGAAAAGCCACCGCTCGTGCCTACAGGGGCTGCGTTCATTGGCTGGTTGTGTAGAGCGCTTGGGCCTGTTTTTTTTTATTTGCGTACAAATTGCACTCGGTCCCAAGTTTTTAAACGTAACGGCAAAAATTAATCTGTGATTTGCCAAGGGTGTGCATAGAGCATGAAAAAATATCGCCAGAGATTGGCAACAAATTGTAGTTAAGGCAAATTGACGAAAAATATTAGAAGCGGGCTGCACGATTTTTTTTCTGGAACAAGTAATTTCAGGTGAACAAGCAGTCCCGTTTCGGATGGGACAGTGTCTGTCCCGTCCTGTCTTCATCCGTGCTTGTCTTGAGAAAAGAAAAAAAACAGTATAGCGATGAATTACTTTTTCACAACTAGCACTGCCGCGTGTTCTGTGCGAGTTATGCGCGGAAAATACGAAAACGCACCTCCCTATACCCACATTAAAATGATTCTGCAACTTGTTGCAGGCAAGCAGACTAAACAACACCAATGCATTTAAAAACCGAGTTTGACCTAACGGAAAAAATTTCAAACTCATTTGCTTTACGCAGTCAAATGACGAAACATTAAGGGACCTTTAATAAAAATACTAATAATTGGTTTTAGGGGAAACGAAATTGTGCAGTATCTGTCTCATATATCGTTGAACACCTGAATTTCGCCGTAAGGGAAGGGATAAAGAAGGGAGTGAAAGAAGAAAAGAAGAGAAGTGCCGTAGTGGACGGCTCCGGAATAACTTCGACCACCTGGGGATCTTTAACGTGCACTAACATCGCACACCACACAGGCGCCTTAGCGTTTTTCCTCCATAAAAACGCAGCCACCGCGGTCGGGTTCGAGCCCGGGAACTCCGGATCAGTAGTCGAGCGCCCTAACGACTGAGCCACCGCGGCGGGTAGGGACCTTGAAAGTACTCTTTCTCGTTGATATTGTTAGCTTACTCAAATTTTTATTAATAAGCATCATCTTTTCATCTGAGTTATTAAATTGGCATATTTTGTCGCGCTTAACGCGGCTCATTCTCGAAAGCCACTTCAATCGCCGACGCACTTAAGCCGTGGACATTGCAAATGGCAGTTCGTAAAACGCTTTGCCGTTTCCAGTGCGGTTGCTGCAGTTTGGCGCACTACTCGATAGTCATAGCTGACGACTGCGTCGCTCACTACCGCAGCAGAACCCCAAACCTGACGCCACACGTGTGCACGGAAAATGTTCTAAATGTAGCCGACAGCGTGGGCCGGCACTGCGGCTGTGAAGTCAGCTTCCTCGCGGAAAGTTGAACACTTGACGCCACGAAAATCATGTGATCGCCTCTCGACGAATAGCGTTCGGAGCGGCAAGGGAAAAAGACGCCCAACTCCTAGCCCAACTCTGCTCCCTGCGGGAGCAGTGTCGAGCGAGTCGCAAGCTTCCTGATCTACTTCGGCCTTCGTTGCAGGGCACACCCACGCAGCCGCACTAGGCGCTGGCACTGACTCATCCCGTAGCCTGCCGCTGTGAAAACGCGGATTACGCTCTACACCGTCTGGTTCAAGAGGGCGTCATCGTCGGCTATGCTGTGACCTGCTACGTTGGCTCCCACGTGACCCCATCTGCTACAAAAGGAGCACCTTCATCGACACTCGCAGCATTTGGCAGTAGCGTCGAGCGAGTCGCAAGCGTCTTAATCTACTTCGGCCTTCGTTGCAGGGCACACCCACGCAGCCGCACTAGGCGCCGGCACTGACTCATCCCGTAGCCTGCCGCTGTGAAAACGCGGATTACGCTCTACACCGTCTGGTTCAAGAGGGCGTCATCGTCGGCTACGCTGTGACCTGCTACGTTGGCTCCCACGTGACCCCATCTGCTACAAAAGGAGCACCTTCATCGACACTCGCAGCATTTGCAAGGTAGATGTACACTGGTAGCGAAGGCTCCATATACGCCCATTGGTCCAAAAATTGGCGGCTCGTGGGCACTCCAGCGCCCCCTGGATTTTGGGGGGCAAACTACGCAAACGTGACGTAGAATGACGTCACGCATACGTATGCTTTTGGCGCGAATTATAAAGCGGTCTTTCTGTAGAATCCGCGTTTTCGAGCCCGTACCTCTCGAAGGTTGCTGCCATTCAGCGCGCCCCAACCTTTGCCAGTCAAATGTGCTCGAGTTCCTGCTAGTTATGGCCTTGTTAATGTGCAATTGGGAACGCAATGAAAGTGACTGGTAAAGGAGGGGCAGCATAGAAAGGCAGCAACACTTCCAGACACTGGCGTGGCTGGGTTAGCCGGGTATCGAAACAAGGCCTGCAAAGACGCGCTGTAATGCACCGCACACTCATGAATAGGGGGCAGGTCAAGAGTGTTGCAAAAATACAAAATTTGCCAGGTTTTAATAAAATGACTTACCTCTTTCATTAAACAAGGTGCTAATATATTTTTTTCTTTTCTATTGGCAGATTACATTTCAATTTTGTACCTTTATCATTTCTTTATATGAGTGTTTTGCCCCCCATCCTCTGGTTGTGCTGCAGTCGCGCTAAACCACTTTTCGGCCCAGCCTTCGCCACCACTTTAAATCCGCCTTGCATTTGGCAGTAGCGTCGAGCGAGTCGCAAGCGTCCTAATCTACTTCGGCCTTCGTTGCAGGTTAGTGAAAAAAGCACGTTTACCATACGCATTATTATTGGTCGCTCGTCGCTGCTTCCAAGTGTCTTGTGAAGTTCTGCTGTTCTCGTTTCTGTTTGCTGAACCTTATCGAGTGTGCTGTTTGACTGTAAGGGGACACACGTTTAGTAATGACTGGAAACGAGGCGGCAAAAATGAAAGAGGACTTTAAATCTGATATAGCAAATTTACGGGAAGAAAATGAAGCTTAAATGAAGCTACTTCGCGAGTCGTTGGAAAGGGAAATGCGCAATGAAATTCGAGAACTGAAGAGCGAAAAGCAAGGCTTAGTTAAAAGCATCGAGTTTTCACATGGCTCTATCAAAGAGCTTGAGGAAAAGGTAAGTGCCGAAATCGCTAAAACAAGAACCTTGCTGAAGAAAATGATGCGCTTCGAACTTTGCACACAAATCTGGAAAGTAAGGTGCTTGCTTTGCACAAGCGACTCATTCTGTCTGAGCAATACTTAAGAAGGGCTAACTTAGAAATTCAAGGTCTCATAACAAATGACAGCGAGTCTGTGACTGACATAGTCTCAAAGATAGGAAACACAATTCAAGAGCCAATTCAAGAAAGCGACATTGAAGCCTGTCATCGAGTGCCGGCACGAAAGGCAGATATGTCGAATATTGTGGTTTAGTTTCGGTCTCGAGCCAAACGTGATACAGTCCTCCAGAAATCCAAAAAAAATGAGGCTGACAAACACTGACGTTAGGCTGGAAAATATTGATCCTGTGTACGTCAATGAACACCTTTGCCCGGCACAACAGACACTGCTTGCGTTTTCTGTAAAAGAAAAGTATGAGCATCAGTGGAAGTCTGGTCACAGAATGGAAAGATATTCATGAAGCAAAGTGACGGCTCGGCTGTTGTACCGATAACCAGCGAGATGGACCTCATCAAGCTCTTGTCGCAGGAAAACAGTAGGGCTGAGTTAGCAGCAGGCGATAATCATAGCTCACCTGGCAACTAAAATCTGTCATCCTTCTGCTCCGTAATCAAAAAGAACTAAACAAAAATGACCTATCACGAACTTGTCCTACCACAACAGTTGAAGCTAGGGCACCGTAACTGTGAAACTGCTTTGCAACTCAATGCGCGCTCAGTGGGCAACAAACAAGATGAAGTCGTTCTGTTATTAAAACAGTTCTATTTCGAATTTACGCTTTTGATGCTCACTGAAACATGGTATCAACCTGGCTGCAGGACACTAGAGCTGCCCGGTTACGAAGCCTTTGTCCTTAACAGACCTAACAAACGCGGCGGCAGTGTTGCTATCTATACTTTCGCGTGCAAAAGGTGCCACATCCTGCCTAATCTTAACGAAGTCACAGATATGAAGTGTTAACATTGGAAAATCGAAACCAGCTGATTTCTGTAGTATACCGCCCCCCAAATGGCAGCATGAAAAACTTTACAGATTATTTTGACCAGATTCTAGAATATGCATCATTGAATTAATGTTAGCATATGTGCAGTGGGGATTTTAATATTAATATTCTTGACCACAACGCTACTGTACGTGATTTCAAAACGAGACTTCTTTCCTGTGGGTTTGCCAACTTAATAGAAACAGCAACACGTGTCAAATGCACGACTGTGTCGGCACTTGATTTAATAGTTACGAATATTTAAACCAATGTACTCTCTTGCGGTACAATTGCTTCTGATGTGAGTGATCACTGCCCGGTGTTTGTCGTCTTTCAAAATAAGCGTGCTCAGCGGAACAATGTGAACGATGCCATTAGCGTACAGCGAATAACAGATGCATCATTAGAAGCACTTAAGCACTATATTGCGAACTTCAACTGGTCTTGTGTTCAGCAAAAAAACGGACGTCTATGATGCGTACGGCTTATTTTTTCACCATTTCCTACGTTTTTATTTGAAGCACTTTCCGCTCGAAAAGTACACCCCTACCAAAAAGATAAGGAAACATGAGGACTGTTCCAAATGATAAAATACAAAAATCGTTTGTATCAAATGTTCAATCGAACGTGATTAGAAGATGCACTTCTTTCCTTTAAAAAGTTAATAAACCGATTAAACTCGGAGCTAGGGAAAGCAAAAAATTCATATTATCACCAGATCTTTTCTACCGTCAGTTCAAAGAGACCTAATATTTATTGGAAATAGGGGAGTGCGAACATTGAAATTTTCGAGTACGAATCGAATACGAATATAAATAAAAAATGGCTTCAAATCGAAAATCTGTTCAGTACAAAAAAAAATCAGAAAATGATGAGCAAGCAAACGTTGTTGCCCTTATTTTTTTTTAAATAGTGTATGGTCTTTGCAACTAAGATAAACAAAAATAGACAGCCTCAGTTCCATTTAAAAAAAACACGATGTGCACAGAAATGTATACTACTTGATTAGACAGTATAACAGTATCCAAACTGTAATGAGGTCATGCAAAACAAAATCCATAGAATGACAAGACTGGCAACAAAAAAATAACATGATGACTATTAAACCTCATTCATGCGGAGTTCAAGGGACCGGAAGAAATTCTCGGTTCATCCGAAGGCCTCTGTTAATAAAATTGCCCTCCCCCCCCCCCCCCCCCCGAAAAAAAAAATGCTGAAGACGCAGTAAGGCCTTATGAGGCGGCTCCATCGCGCTAACACCTGTAAGCCCGTAACGAGCCACCCGTTTTGGAGTGCTGGAAGAACAACACAAATGCAAGCAAGGGGCCGGGGAACACACACTCTCGTCGGAGCGGCGAGGCGGTTTATAAAAAAGAAAAAGAGATAAGCCGCGCGGAGCTGTTATTGGATTACCGGCGAATGCGCGGGCCGACATTTCAAGTTGCCGCGGGGCAGCGGTGAACCTCAGAAACTAAAACTACGCAGCCAGGCTATTTTTTTTTTTGTCCTAGCGAGAGAGGCCTTCCGATTGTTGCCACGCCTGCCATTACGCCCGGTAAAGAGGTGTGCAGGTCACAATGCACCATGCAATAGGCGAGATTTTAACAGGATCGCTTGCCTTATTGTGACTACTCGACGCGCCCCTTCAGGAGGCTCCAAGTCACGCTTGGAGAGTTATGAAGGCGACAGGACGCATTCTTCGGATGTGGGCATTAACTATGTAGCGTATTACCGAAAAGTAAAAAAAAAGCGCGATTTAGCGTTGCGATTGTTGGAAGCGGGCCGTCGGCCATCTTGTTGGCAGCACGGGTGATACGTGGGAAAGCCCTCTTGGGGACATTCTCACGAGGTGAAGCCTTGCGGCGTCGGGGTGCGGTCGGTACGCGTGATAAACGGCGGAGAAGGAAGCGGATAGGACCTCTGTATTGGTTTCCTGGAATTTTCAACTCGATTATCAGCTAATCTGCTCAGATATTGTGGTTCTTCCACGGTCGAATTTATGAAAGTATGCGCACTATACGATCGCTGGCGAGTATTCGGGAATTCTCAAATGTTCGGAAATTCACGAATATCAATTTTCGAATACCAATACGAATCGAATATCAAACATATTCGATTCGTATTCGAAATTTCGAATATTCCAACACCCCTACTTGAAAAGCTTTAAACGATGTCCTAGGTCGCCGCGCGAATAACTATGTTGCAAAATCTATTAAGTGGCAAGGAAATGAAAGGAAGAGCACTCGCAGAATATTTTAACAAACATTTTCTCAATAACAATTCTTCATCTAAAGATCTTGTGGACACTAATATCGCCGGTTACCCTAGTCAGGTTAGCGAGACTATATTTTCGAGCCTACTCATGAAAATGAGATTTGTAATGTGTACATGGGAATGAGTAACAGCAAAGCCTTAGATATCAATACCATGCAGATGAAACCACTGAAATATGCCTTACCCACAATTTGTCCCTTGCTTTCTCACGTCTATAATCTTGCACTGGAAGGCGGGCTTTTCCCCAACGGAATGAAAACGGCAAAATTGTCTGTAATTTCTAAAGGGGGCGATCGAAATGTACCAGCAAATTACAGGCCCATTTCAGTACTGCCTGTATTTTCGAAGGGACAGGAAAAGGTTATTTCGTTAAGAATAACAAAGCTTTTTATAAACATAGGATAGTAACTGTATCACAATTTGGTTTCAGAACTGGTAAATCCACAGAAACAGCCTTACTAACAATGAAAGAATCATTTTGAACAATATTAATGAGAACATGTATACGATGGTGCCTTTTTCTGGATTTCAGTAAGGCGTTTGATTGCTTAAACCATACGATTCTTGCTTAAAACTTCAAATGCACGGTATCCGTGGTAAACCATTCAGTTTGCTTAAAAGCTACCTCCAAAACAGAAGTCAGTCGGTGTCTGTAGATAATGAACTTTCTTCCCTTTTGCCTATCAGTTATGATGTCCCACTAGGGAGCATACTGGGACCCCTTTTGTTTACTGAATACATAAACAATATTGCTAGCATAGATCCTTCCATTGATTTTTAATATATGCCGATGATAGCACAATACTTATTTCAGGCCCTAACCTTAAATATTTAATTGTGAAATGTAATGATATACTCAACAAATTATCTAGGTGGTCACTGATGAATAAATTAAATATAGATCCTAAAAAGTCCAAGGCTATAATATGTCGCGCAAGAAACAAACTGACAACACCGAATGGCATGCTCAACATTGAAAATCAACAAATAGAAATTGTCGGAGAGCACAAGATCCTTGGAGTATATCTTTCGTGTCATTTAAACTGGGTTGACCACGTCGAACATTTCTGCAAAGAACCTTTCTTCGGTCTGCGGAGCCCTTTCGCGATGCCGTAAAACTTTACCTCTGAAATGTAAGTTACAAATCTATTATGCATTATTTTTTCTCACCTTAACTACTGTAGCTCTGTATGGGCCTCAATGACTTAAAATAGCATAAATAAGCTTCTAGTATTGCAAAAGAAAATTGTTCGAATAATCGCCAATATTGATAACATGACTACCACAAAATCTGCCTTCCAAGCACGTAACATGTCCGCGTTGATCTTATGTATAGTTTTAAATTGTTGCAAAAAAATGTATTTTTCCACGGCATCAATTTTCAATTTTTACTCTACCCCAGCGTCTTTGGACACGCGTCGTGCTAACATACATACAAGGAGTACTGTCTCATGATATATACCCCGTTTTCGCTCCGATTACAAATTACAAATGTCTCATAATCTGCCCCATGATTTAAGCAAATATCAACATACAACGGGATATACAAAAGCTGAGCTGCGGAAACATTTTGATCAAATGCCATTCTATGTTTCCTCTTGTTGTTTGTTGAACGTTTGCTTGAGTGTTAATGTATTTTTCTTTCAACATATGCATGACCAGTTCAGTGTTCTCATTTTTAAACATTCTTCGAGTCAGTGTATATAATTTTTCGAGTGTTTTCTTTACTTCATATACTACTGTATGTGTGACTGGTTTTGCAAAATGTCCTGTACCGCTCGTGTGCTATTGCTTATAGGTGTTTCCTGGAGCCAGTCAAGCTGCCCAGGCAGCTTTTAGCCAGGAAACCCTCCAGTTGAAACTGGAAAATAAACTTATTGACTATTGACTTATATACAGGAACACTAACGGGGAGAATAAGAGGGCTGCCTACCACAAGGCAGAGCAGGAAAGCTAGCAGGAAATGCAGTTGTTGCAAGACCCACTGCAGTCGCGCCGCGACCTGCCTCATAGCTTCTGCTGCCTCATAGCTTCTTAAACCTCACGGCTGAGGTTTTCGACGTTCGAGATGGCGACTTCATTCAGGCGTCTGTCTAGGCATGTTGGTGATTCATGATGAAAATGTGCAGCGCAAAGAAAGACGAGAACAGGAGGAAAACACATGAAACAGTCCAGTGCGGTTGCTGCAGCTTGGCGCACTTCACGCAGATCTGTTCGCGCAGCCGCTTCTTTTGTACTAAACCCTGGCCAATCCCCTACCGTGGGTATGTGCCATCGTATTTGAGGCTACACAAACAACGTGGAACGCACGAGCGCTGATTTGCAACAGTTTATTTCGAACCCCGGGCCAGTATACAAAGCTGAAACAATCGGGCAAACATCAAGCAGGCGCAGTAGGTGACCCGTTCATATGTTGGCGCAAATATACCAGCTCCTTACTAGTAAGAGCAATAGATGGCTTGGCCACGCAGGGCCCACCCAACCGGTCTATCATTTCAGCGTCTATTATCTCTCGAGTGAGTTGGCAACGGTTTTCGGCGATAACAGAGCAATCTTGGCAAGCAGACTGACACACGAACACCGACTCCGGGAACATTGCAATAATGTGTCTGAACGGCGAGGAGGGTTTCTGGACGCACACCGCAGGAAATGTAAGAAAAAACGGTAAAGATGAAAATGATAGCGATTCAGATGAAGAGTTTGTGTGTCAGCCGGCTTACCAAGATTGCTCTGTTATCGCCAAAAGCCGTTGCGAACTCACTAGAGAGATAATAGAGGCTGAAATGATAGACCGATTGAGTGGGTTCTACGCTGCCAAGCCATATATTGCTCTTACTCGTAAGGAGCTGTTATACTTGCGTCAACATATGAATGAGTCACCTACTGCGCATGCGTGATGTTTGCCCGGTTTCTTCAGCTTTGTATACTGGCCCGGGGTTCGAAATAAACTATTGCAAGTCAGCACTCGTGTTTTCCTCGTGTCCTCGCCTTTTTTTCTGCTGTACATTTTTATCGAGATGGGGAGGCTCAGTTTCCAGCGGCCGCCTATATCTAGCATTCCTTGCTGCGTCGCAGCTGCTCCGCCTCATTCGTGAGTTTCTGCGCTGCCGTCGAACTCTGAGGGTGAACTGACAGATGCGTGCAGTCGGTTGCAGCCAGGTGCTAGCTGGTAGGGAGATCCTCTTCTCTTCTGAGGGCAGAGTGCGCTGTTCGCACAGCAAACCTTGATTGCATGGTTCAACCTTGATTATACTACCCCGACTATCTCTCGCAGTCGTTCGGCCGGATTAGGGCATGGTTCCACTTCCGGACCGAGATTCAATCCGAATGCCTCCGACGCTGGGTCGTTATGATATTAATGCGGCCGGTTTTTAGAGCGATAAATGAGCAGCCATAAGAAGCAACTATCTCGAGATATGTTGCCTCTAAAAGCACGACATTGAATTATTCATCAGCCGAGATATTGGGGTAGTTTCGTGTGTGGCAGTAATCCTGAAGGCCGAGAAAGTGGAGAACGATCTAGTGCTACCATCCCTCACCAGGAGATCCCGTCGGGGACATCCCTCTTCTGTTTACGATGTGTTTCTCGCCCAGAGGCCTTCTTTACTCCTCCCTGGGAAATGACTCGCACTGCTAGCCTGGCGCCAGCGTTTCGGTGCTTGTTGGCCGGCGCTGCGCTTCACTTGCGTGTTCGGGTGTCAGCGTCCACAGAGCGGGCCCCTGTGTCGGCCGGTGACGATCACCAGGCCGACAGCGCTCCTTCTCTCCATCCGAATGCGCGGCCATTGAAGTCTGTCCGAGTGGTCTTACATAAGCAGGATTTCATTTATTTATTTATTTCAGAATGCTGCAGGCCTACGCTTGCCCCAAGCAGGTGTGAATATATGCATTCCGAAGACAATGAAAATGGTTAGAACACGCAATTTTAGCAACAGAGCAGTATAAAACATGCAAAACGCAGGATTTTAGGAGGTTAATAGACGCTGTAGTTCGCCGATAAAATATTGTGATTAAAAAACAACGGACGACGGTAAAAAGTTCCGTTCTTCCACAGTTCTCGGGAAAAAATGTATTTTAAACTCTTGGTTTTAGCGAAAATTGCAGTGAGCGAATGTTTCTCACTGGAGGAGGTTTAAAGAGAGAGAGATAGAGAGAGAGAGAGGGGGGTTTATTGATAGGAAAGGAAGAGAGGTTGGCCTGAAAAATAAATATCTGGCCTGCTACTCTGCTCTGGGGGACGGGAAGAGGAGATAAAAGGAGGAGGAGGAGGAGGAGGAGGAGGAGGAGGAGGAGGAGGAGGAGGAGGAGGGGGGTTTAAAGCACTCATGAAGCTTAGGTTTATTTTTGCCTTACAAAGCTATTATAAAGAAATGCCAATGGACTTCTCTTCATGCGAGTTTCCGGTGTTGTGATGCTGTTTAAGTGCATTAACAGTGTGAATGCATTGACTGTTTAAGTACATTATCTCCCGATTTATTTGAGCTTCTTCGTCTCCTCATAGAGCGGCCAACTCCGCGGCTCCTGCGGGAAAGTAGCTTCCGTATTTAAAAGTGGTTAAAGTGAGAAAAACGTTCTTAATGTACGCTGCGCTATCATTTGTACTCGCGAACTTCGCGGAGGGCACTTCACACCTTCAGATCACCTGCTTCATCAGCCAAATTCATTAGACTACACTTATAGTTATCAGTAAAAACGGATTATCTGACTGTTTTGGTTATGTTGATTTTTTTCACGAGAGCCAAAGCCGCATTTATGCGTGGGTGAGAAAACTGGGTTTGTACATATTGCCCCCATTTGATTCAAACTCGGGCTGTCCTTATCAGAAATAAGTGTTCGGACCGTTTTGAACAGCATATGACTTAGCGCTGCGTTTTCGACAATAATGGTGTCTTTGTGACCAGAAGGTGGTACACATTGACACAGGCAATTTTTTAAATGTCCTCACAGTCCCTTTAAAGTGGCTTTCAAAGGGACTTCGAAAAGGTGTGGCATGCTTGGTGTGTTAAAGGACGCTGTTTCACGAATATCCTCCAGTGAGAATTTTTTTGACGCGCTAAGTAGAATCGTAGTTAGGGGTAGCCAGAATCTGAATTTCAGCGTCTTCGTGCATTTCCCTCAACCCTCGTCACTTTTTGCACGCTCAAAGGGCGGCGCTCCTCGCCCGGGAATTCGCCATGGAGCAGAGGTTAGTGACCCGCTGGAGAGACGCTTCTGACTGGCCGCGGCTGTGGTAGCTGCGTGACGCCACAAAGGATCCAATCAATGGACATCTCTGAGCATAACACCGCAGGAGAAGGGCGCGGGCATGAAAAAGTCATCAAAAAGGATTCGCCAACTTTCGCGCGCGATTGTGGGTCCACTGCTGCGTGCAGAGGGAATTAATTTGGCTCAGGTCTTCATGACGAGAGAATGAAATGATTGAGCGAGTTTATGCGCTCTCTCCAGTTGGTGTTTCAGAGGCCCTTGAGGTCTAAGGCTTCGCGCAGGAAATGCATCATTTCAGCTCATTTGCTGGTGAATTTTGAATTCGTGACATGCTGTGGCCTCGGACATGGTTAGTAAAAGTTTAAAACCTACAGAAATTATCAATGCAACGCATGGGATCATATACCACTTCATTCATGAGGGCTTTGAGGAACCGGCAGGGATGAGACTCAGAAGCATCTACAGCTGCGTACCAAATCCAATTTGAGACTGTAATCCGCGTAATTCTTTTCTCAAAATATTCATAGACTTAACTGACAAATGCCGCTTTTTTGTTCGCCCCGTGGTAACGGCATACTGTATTTCTCCGTGCGAGCTCATTTAGACAGGGGCCTCTTCAGCTAAGCCTTCCGTCCGATTGCACATACGAACGCAGTGGTTTTGCTCGATAGGCGATGTCAGTGAATCCATAGTTGTACGCACAAACTCTTCCCATGGCTAAAACTCGTGCTCTTGAGCGCTTAACTTTCTCGCACAGACAACATGTGGGGGTCAGATTTTTTTTTTCTCCTACGTTTCGGAGAGTGCTTGCCTCTCTTGGCCGCCATAAGTCGTAAGCGCGTATCGTTTACAGCGATGTTGAAACAAAAAAATTACGACGTAAATAATTCAGCGATTGGCTTGACCATAGTACTTACCTCGGTCGCTCTCGGCTTGCAGCCACTCACGCTATCGTTCCCGGTTACGATGCCAGCGTCCGCTATATGCCACGCCACTGACGCGCCAGGACAGCTGTGGGGACAGTTGGAGTGGGTTGCTGTCTTTAGTGGTGGGGGCAACGTGACGTCCGTTCGGTGGAAAAGCTCAGGCACTCGCTGTCAGATAAATTTTGATTAGGACAGAAGAATGGTAAGAACGTACTCTTAGAAACAGGGTGGAGACGGGCCCCACCAACCACAAAAATGTTTCTCTTTTCTAGTTAAATAACTCTTTCTGAGGCTTACTGCCTGTGGGGGTGGGTGGCTGTGGCCCTTCAGCCCCCCCCCCCCCCCCCCACCGAAATTTTTTCGAACTTTCACGCACTTCTGAACAAAACAACCATCGGCGCCGGAAATCGGGTTGGATTTCGTGGCAACGCCCATGCACCTGGAGTCATGCAACGCAAGGGGCCCCATCCGAGCACAAACTTTCGAGGGCCTACCGATGGCTTGCTGTTGCGACTAAAATATCGGTGCAATTACTCGCAATACCTGACCGGTGACAGATGCTGCTGCGCAGTACACTGGAACGAAGGACAGCGTCATTGAGATTTTTTCCTGGCTGTTGCATATGTACAAAAATGTAAACGTTCTTGAACGACAAACATTAATTAAAATATTTGTCCTCTACTTGCTAATTTCGTGACCTTTACGTTTTTCATATCAGCGGCATGCACTGCTTTGCTGGTCCCGGACCGATATAGTCTTCGTGTGATATTTTCTTTACTTATTTAATACGCAAAAACATGGAATCATTGGTATCAGTTATGTCTGCCACGAGTGAACAATAAGAGGAAGTTAGTATGACATGATTACAAGGCATTAAACTGAGCAGGGGACAAGACAAAGAACAGAAGCAAACAGGAAGAGCTTGTCCTGTTTGCATCTCTCCTGTGTCTTGTCCCCCGCTCACTTTTATGTTCTGTAACCATGTCTGCCACAATTTTTAAGACATACGAATATATTATTTTATTTGAAGAAATGCGTATTTCACTTGTCTAGACAGTGCGGTGCGTTATCTAATGTACAATGGCATTGTCAATAGCAATGGAAATGCAGTTATTATTGTTGCGTTATCCTTCCATAAATTTTATCCACTCATTTTTAGTGCTGACCTCACTTTATTTCGCATCTCACTTTATTCAGCGAGGCTGCAACTTAGTTATGATCTGGCTGCACGATGACTTATCGCAACTAGGGCCATACTCGCTGCCAAGTAATTGTGGCGGCACCGTCGCTCCGCTAGGTGCGGTGGTATAAAACATTTATTTGTGCTTATTTAGAAAAGGTATTGCTTGGACCGGGCCTATCACTAGGAGGGGCCCCTTGTCCGGGACCCCTGTGGCGTCCGCGGCGGCCTGGGCTCTTGTCACCAGGGCTCGTTGGTCATGCAGAGTTGAGCAGCCGAGCAGGGCAGCCTGCCAGTAATCTCGGAGTTGGGTGGGGGTCTGGTGGGAAAGCAAGATTAGCAAATATTTCCCCACAGTGTGGACAGCGCTCCTCCGCCTTCTACAGGGGGCAGGGTATAGGCCGTGAGAAATTTGATACAGGAGAGAGATCTCCCGAAAAGTAATAGCCGGATGGAAATCAGGAGCCGGATCAGGCAGCAGGAGAGGCAATGCCTGGTGATTAAGGACGCGGGCGGTAGCGTCCGCTGCCTTATTCCCTCTATCCCCGCATGTGCTGGGGCCCAGATGGTGGTGCGCCCGGTTGGGAAACCCTGGTACTCACATCTATGTAAAATTTGGAAGGCACGATCTGGAATTCGTCTCTGTTCGAAATTGCGACAAGCTCCTCTTGAGTCGTTGATAATGACTCGGGACGCTGTATCCACGGCTGCAAGTGCGATAGCAACTTCCTCCGCTAATGTAATGTTCGGGGCATGGAAGGCGAGTCCTTGAACTTGCGTGTTTTGGTGGACGACGGCTGTCGTGTACCAACCCCCATGGCGTGGGCCGGCCGTGTACGTGTAATATGCCCCTCGTCGAGCACCATACTGCTCGGAAAGGGCCTCCGCTCGCGCGAGACGGCCGCCATCATGGGCATCCTTTGTCATGTTACTCGGGAGGGGCGAACCTCCCGGGCAAAGCGCCAGGCCTCGGGCAGGGCTGCCTGCCTCTCTTCCTGGGCAGTGTAAGTGATCTGGAGGCGGGTCAGAAGGCGGCTACCAGCAGGTGTTTTGCTTAACGGCAAGTATTGGTTGCTGAGATGGGCCTCGCGCAGCTCCCCAATGGTGTTCGTCATCGCCAGACCGAGGAGACGTTGGTTGGACATGGCGACGGGGAGGTCGAGAGCTGTCAAAAGATTTTGCGGCGAATCACATCGAGGGCGTACTCATCGCATTTACGCAGGAGGAGGTACGATGCCGAATACAGTATTCGGCTGGTTACGAATGCATTAGCTAGCCGCAGGGTTTCTTTGCATCGCAGTCCCCCCGTTTGATACCCGGCGGACCATACGGGCTACCTGGTTTCCACGTTGCGGAGATTTTTCACCGTGGTGTCAATCTGGCGGTTCGTGTGTATGTAGAGTCCCAATACTCTGATTTCCTCGTGTTCAGGTATCGGGCCACTAAGCTGTCAAAGGGCAATTTTGGTAGTGCACTTCAGATTGGGCCGTTTGTGCACGAAATCCTGCTCACTCGTCGAGCACTGAAGGCAGCAGCGGCGTGAATATTCGTACGCAAAAAGCCGCCGCTTGCTGCAGGTGTTTCCCAGAGGGTGTTGCCCAGATGGTGATTGCGTCCACATACACGGCATGCGGCACACAGGGGACCTTACCCAGCAGGGTAGGGAGATTCATCATGGCCATCATGGCTAGGCTGAAGAGAAGCGGCGAGAGGACTGCTCCCTGTGGACTCCCTCGCGTGCCAAGTTGGTACGGGCCGTGTTCAGTGTCTTGAAGCCGGATATATGGTAGCTCATCTTTTAGGAATTGCTTAATGTGTTGGAATGTGTTGTACCTGCAGTCCACTTGGGACAGGTGGGAGAGGATGATCTCATGCGTCACATTGTCGAAAGCACCCCGCAAGTCCAGTGCGAGTACCACCTTGTCGTCGCTAAGGTGCTAGACAGGATCAGGGATCTCGTTATGAAGTTGTAGCAGCACATCTTGTGCGGAATGGTGGAGGCGGAACCCGTACATGGTGTCTGCAAAGTGGTTGTGCGTTTCTAGGTAGGTGGGCAGCTATCACGCACCGTGGTCTCCATCAACTTCCCCACACAAGAAGTGAGAGAGATGGGCTAGAGGTTGTCGGCGTCAAGTGCTTTGCCTGGTTTGGGTATGAATGTGACGAGAACGGTCTTGCAATCCTCCGGGAGAGGCATACCTCCCGTCCAGATGGTACTGAAATATTCGAGAAGCCGCTCGTAGGCCGATTCGGGAAGGTTAGCGAGAAGTTTTACCGTCCCCCTGTCCCTGCGTGAGGCTGTTCCTCGTTTCATTTTGACCAGGGCCGCTTTGAGGACGTGAAGCTGGAACGTTCGATCCAGCTCTGCGTTTGCAGAACCTGCATACGAGTACGCCGGGCCGCAGGAATCCTGGTCTGGTTTTTTTGGGGGGGTTTAACGTCCCAAAGCGACTCAGGCTATGAGGGACGCCGTAGTGAAGGGCTCCGGAAATTTCGACCACCTGGGGTTCTTTAACGTGCACTGACATCGCACAGTACACGGGCCTCTAGAATTTCGCCTCCATCGAAATTCGACCGCCGCGGCTGGGATCGAACCCGCGTCTTTCGGGCCAGCAGCCGAGCGGCATAACCACTCAGCCACCGCGGCGGCTGAATCTTGGTCTGTGTACAGATATTTATATCGAGCGCGTCAGCCAGTTCGGCGGTGTGGATCGGAAGCCGGCGGAAACATACGCGATGGCAGTTAGCTTCCAGGTTTTCGGAGGATTTTCTACCGAAGAAAAACGTGGCCTCTACAATAGATGAATGATATGCAGCATGTTCTGATTTTGCACACACACACACACACACACACACACACACACACACACACACACACACACACACACACACACACACACACACACACACACACACACACACACACACACACACACACACACACACACACACACACACACACACACACACACACACACACACACACACACACACACACACACACACACACACACACACACACACACACACACACACACACACACACACACACACACACACACACACACACACACACACACACACACACACACACACACACACACACACACACACACACACACACACACACACACACACACACACACACACACACACACACACACACACACACACACACACACACACACACACACACACACACACACACACACACACACACACACACACACACACACACACACACACACACACACACACACACACACACACACACACACACACACACACACACACACACACACACACACACACACACACACACACACACACACACACACACACACACACACACACACACACACACACACACACACACACACACACACACACACACACACACACACACACACACACACACACACACACACACACACACACACACACACACACACACACACACACACACACACACACACACACACACACACACACACACACACACACACACACTCTAATGCGCACGATCAGCACACGCTACATGAAAGAAGCGCGGGTTGGAGGAAAACAAGGGACTGGCTCGCAGCTAAATAACTCCGGTTTTGTGATTTGCTCACGTTGTTTTGCATGCGACTTTCCTTGTATCGCGCATGAATTTATACATGTATCGTTTCACACTTGCCTAACGGCAGTTTGGTTTTTTCTTTGCCTTTTCACCAGTGTGCGTGCAACTATTTGCCGCCGCTGATGTTATATTGCTATATGGGTGTAAGACAGGAATATTTAATGTCATTTCCATCGGGTGCATTTTGCTTCATGAAGTGTCACTTTGGCGACACGGTGCTATACTGGGAGTAAAGTGTCGATTCGGAATCTACTTTCCTCAGCAGCGTACTCCGCATGCGCTTTCCCCCCTTCTCTATTTTACTAAGGCGAAGCCGCTTTGCCTTTCTTCTACGACAGGCGCTTCCTTGGGCAGACACTAACTACGGGACGGTACTGATGTGCTACAGGGAAACTGCGCTGCCCAGGTGACACTGCAGTTGTTCCATACAGTGACTAAAAACTGCTGCCGCGAGGCGCTTCGACCGCTACAAACGCGAGAGCACATTCTGAACGATAAGAGGCCCGCGTTTGGCTGATAGCATTCATTGCCTATCTTCTCATGGCGTATCTTTGAAACAGGTCAGGGTTAAAAAAGACGGACACAAAGCGAGAGAACGAAGACGCGACACAGACGAGCGCTCTTTCTGTGTCTTGTCGTCGTTCTCTCGCCTTCTGTTTGCCTTTTTTAGCCCTGACCTCTTTCAAAGGAATGTCTAACGAACTAGCCCAGCACCAAGTTTTACAAAAGTACATCTCTTGGCGTAGCCCAGATAGCTGACACACGGCACGTGTGGCATCGAGCGAGTGCGGCAGCTCATGCCAATAAGCTCGGGAAGGTGGCGCTGAAAGGCACTACGAGTGCACCAGAAAGTGATTGCACCTCTCCCTATGCTGAATGTTAAGGCGCTGCTGTCAACACGGCAAAATTCAGCGCAGGTTTCCTATGACAGCATTTTGACAGCAAACGATGGCGGGTGCACCGTGACGAAGCACAATATTTTGAACGAAAAAGTTCGCAATTTCGTCAGCGGTACCACGAGGAAGAGCTTTAGTTTCACAGTACCGGCTGAGGTAGTCGGTGGCGACCACAATATAGCGGTTACCCAGCGAGGACTCCGGAAATGGGCCCAGTAAGTCCATTCCGACTTGGTGGAAGGAGACTTGTGGTGGATTAATAGGCTGCAGTAGTCCGGCTGGCTTAGTCGGCGGCGTCTTGCGATGTTGGCACTCGCGGCAAGTTCTGACGTAACGCTGGACAATTGAAGCAACCCTGGGCCAGTAGTACTTTTGGCGTATCCGCGCCAAAGTGCGAGAAACACCCATGTGACCAGAAGATGGGTCATCATGGCTCGCCTGCAGGACTTCGTCGCGCAAGGCAGCAGGTACGACGAGCAGATAGGCAGCTTCCGTCGGGTTGTAGATTTTCTTATACAGAACGCCATCGCGCAAACAGAATGACGACAGTCCACGTGAGAAGATTCGCGGGGTGACGTAGCGCTTCCTTCAAGATACTCAATGAGAGGCCGTAGTTCACTTTCGTCCCTTTGATGTTGAGTGAGGATGGACGTGGAGATGGCGCCGAGAAAAATGAAATCGTCGTCGGGATCAGCTCGGTTGTCCTCGATAGGAGAACGAGACAAACAATCGGCATCACTCTGCTTCCTACCGGACTTATAAACGATGGTGACATCGAAATCTTGAAGGCGAAGGCTCCAGCGTGCAAGCCGTCCCGAGGGATCTTTGAGGTTCGCCAGCCAACACAGCAAGTGGTGGTCACTGACGACCCTGAAAGGGTGGCCATATAAGTACGGGCGAAATTTGGTCACTGCCCACACAACGGCCAGGCATTCTTGTTCGGTGGTGGAATAGTTTGCCTCAGATCGTGACAAGGTGCGGCTCGCGTATGCGATTACGCGTTCGAGACCATCCTGTCACTGCACAAGGACCGCACCGAGGCCGATGTTGCTGGCGTCTGTGTGCAGTTCAGTGGCGGCTGACTCGTCGAAGTGTCCAAGGATGGGCGTACTTTGGAGACGAGTTCGGAGGTCTTCAAAAGCCTTCTGTTGCTTCAGGTCCCAGAAGAACGGTTCGGAATCTTTCGTGAGGCGGATGAGGGGCTCAGCGATCTGGGAGAAGTTCTGCACAAAACGCCAATAATAGGCGCAGAGACCCATAAAGCGGCACACGCTTCGCTTATCGGTGGGCACAGGAAAAGCAGCCATGGCGGCTGTCTTATCGGGGTCGGGGCTAAGCCCTTTAGCACTCACGATGTGGCCCAAAAGCTTCAACTCTTCGAAAGCGAAGTGGCACTTGTCGGGCTTCAGGGAAAGTCCGGCCGACCGAATTGCTTCCGCGCGCAGGCGTCTCAGGTGCTCTTCAAACGTATCAGAGAAGATGACAACGTCGTCCAAGTACACGAGATAGGACTTCCATTTCAGATCGGCAAGAACGGTATCCATCATCCGCTGGAAGGCTGCAGGAGCCGAGCGCAGGCCTAAAGGGAGCACACGGAATTCGTACAGGCCGTCCGGTGTAATAAAGGCGGTCTTTTCCCGGTCACGTTCGTCCACCTCAATTTTCCAATAGCCGCTGCGTAAATCTAGCGATGAGAAGTACTTGGCGTGGCGCAGCCGATCCAGGGAGTCATCAATGCGCGGCAGAGGATAAACATCTTTTTTTGTGACTTTGTTTAAACGTCGGTAATCAACGCAGAACCATAGGGTTCCATCTTTCTTTGCTACTAGAACAACAGGCGACGCCCACGGGCTCGTCGACGGCTGTATCACGTCGTCCTGGAGAATTTCTTGAACTTGGCGGCGAATGGCATCACGCTCCTTTGAAGAGATCCGGTAAGGCGGCTGGCATAACGGCCGCTGGTTGGCGTCGACTATAATTCGGTGCTTAGTGAGCGGTGTCTGCCTAACCTTAGAGGTCGAGGCGAAGCAGTCACAGAAAGACTAGATAACGCTTTCGAGGCAGCGTTTCTGATTAGACGGGAGGTTCGGGTTCACGTCAGTTTTTATGGGAGTGGCCGGTGCCTCCACTGATGCCGAGTCGTCGGACAAAGCGTGCTGTCCCGCGAATTCGCCGAGTTCTTCGAAATACGCAATAACTGTTCTGCCAGGCAAACACTGAGGTTCACAGCCATAATTGGTTACCAAGAGCTCAGTTCGGCCATTGTTCAGCTCGACAATTCCGCGAGCAACACAGACTTGCCGACCAAGGAATAGCGACATGTTGGTTTCAGCGATGCCACGAGTACCAGTGATGTCGCAATCTACGGTAACAAACATGCTAGCTCTTGACGGGATTAATACGTGATCGTCAAAGACGCGTAACTTAGTCCCGCGTGGCTCAGGATCGCCGTCAACAGGAGGTTGAGTGGAAAGTGACACGACCAGCTCCTGAAGGTTGATGACAGCACCGTACTCCCGAAGGAAATACAAACCAAGTATCAGGTCTTTGGAGCACTCCGGTAGCACAGCAAAGCAACCAGGGAAAGTAGCACCGCGGATCTGGATTCGTGACGTGCAGACGCCAATTGGCGTAACCACATTGCCGCCGGCGGTG
The DNA here is from genome assembly GCF_052857255.1 of Amblyomma americanum. Lineage (NCBI taxonomy): Eukaryota > Metazoa > Arthropoda > Arachnida > Ixodida > Ixodidae > Amblyomma > Amblyomma americanum. Next base: position 159,034,857 of record NC_135503.1, read on the forward strand.
CAGATCTGGGGTCCAGACCAAGGGGTCAGCACCTTTCTGAGGGGCGTAGCTATAGCCGACTGTTCATTACAGAAAACTCAGCGCCGGTATCCACAAGTGCGGTCACATCGCGATTATCAACGATTACTGGGATTTCGGCAGACACCAGTCGGTCGCAGCACGTTGTTGACGTTGAGGTCGTCGGGTGAGCTCGTCGTCGGTCGGATCGTAGCCGCGAATCGTCAGGTGGAAGCTCTTGACTTGATCCAATAGAGGCGGCCCTACCCCCGGGGGACGCCGTCTTCAGTTTTCCCGATGTGGGGACGCGCCTCTGAACTAGCTAGAAAAAGACGGGCGGCTTGGCGAAGAAAACCGCCTTGGGGATGGCGAACGGGACTGGCGTCGCCGCGAGGTCGTTGGCTGCACGTTATCGGACTGATACTGCTCGATGTCCCGCGGCCGTTCTCCGTAGCGTGGTCGAGGTGCGTCAGGTTAAAACCCTTTTAAGCCCTTTCTACGGTAGGGGCAGTGGCGGAGGATGTGGCCGGGCTCCCCACAGTGGTAGCAGAGCGGCCTATTGTTTGGCGTACGCCAAACGCGCGCTTTGCTCATGGTGGACAGGAGCTCCTGCGTTACGACGGGTACCGCAGTGAAGGCACAGGAGTGACGGGAGAATATGCTTGACTCACTGGTCCAGGACGACTTCGTAGTGCTTGACTGTATGCCATCACATAGGGCGCTGGCTGCGGAGCTGGTGGCGACTGAACAGCTCGCCGGACTTCATCTCGGACCGCGTCCTGTATGGCAGCGACGCTGGCCTGTGGAGCTTCGAAGCGAAGTTTCTCGAGTTCTTCGCGCACCAGGCTCTTCACAAGCTCTTGAAGCTCCTCAGTGGGTAACGACGTGGGCGTGCAGTGGTGAGCGGCTGCTACACTAGCCTGACGGCCGTAGTGTGCGCCCCGTTCTTGCAGAGAACGCTCCATGCTTGTTGCCTCTTTGGCAAAGTCGGCCACCGTTCTTGGCAGGTCACGCACCATCTGGAAAACAATTGCTCTTTGACGCCGCGCATTAGGTGGCCTCGGGCATAACAAGGTCGGCGCGATTGAAGAGTCTCGTCATGTCCTCGATGAACATAGCGACGCTCTCGTTCGGCTGCTGCGACTTCGACTGCAAGGCGATTTCAGCCTTTTTCTTTCGTTCGCTGGTGTTGAACGTGGCTTAGAGCTCTCGGCGAAAGATCTCCCAGTTAGTGAAGGAAGCTTCGTGGTTCTCATACCACGTTTTGGCCGAGTCCTGTAGTGCGAAGTACACGTTCCGCAATTTGCGCTCGCCGTCCCACTCGTTGAAGCCCGCCACACGGTCAAAGGTTGGCCAACCAGTCTTCGACGTCCTCAAACCTCTCACCGTGGAATGATGGGGGCGACCGGGGCGTGTGAAGGACGAACGGCGGGACATTCCCGGAATGCTGACTTGTCTGGCTAGCCGTAGCGGACGTCATGGCCCTTGCTGGTCTTGCGAGTTTGCCGAACTCTGGTTGTAGGCCTCGCAGGCGGCGGCTCGCCTTGTGGACCGGTGTTGTAGCCACGCGTTGAGAACTGACGTCAAGAGTGTCCTCGAGGTCAGCGTACATGGATCGTACCACGCACCTGCACCAAATATCACCGATAAACAGTCGAAGCACTCAATACCAGGTTTAATTAGACGTGCTAGGCGTCCAGGACAGCAAGCAGCTCGAGCGAGGAAGAAGACGAAAACCTATAGCCCCTCGAGAGCGCAAGACATGGCAAGTCCCATCTAAAACAGTTCGGCCGAGGTATGGCGCCACTGGAATGATTGGGACTGTGGCCATATATATACCTCCAGCGAGGCGACACCTTCTCTCCCTCTACCCCAGCGGAGCACATCTGGTGGATCGAGCGGCGACGGCAGCGGCGTCGACGGCGACACCATCTGTTGGAGCGCGGCTGCGGCGTTGCTAGGCAACGGCGGCTCAAGGTCGTTCGTCGGCCACGGCATACGGCATACGGCTGAAGTGCGACCACGCGACGAGCTGAGCTGGCTGGCTGGCTGTCGTAGTGTTGCTTTCGCAACAATAAAAGGCCCGGCTCCAAAACAGATGCGCTGTATACACACCTCACGTTTATACCCCACTGCTTTGCACCCTAACAGGCAGGCGTGCTGCTTTTCGGCGGCGACAAAGCTACCCAACTATCAGATCTGGCATTGTTGCGTTCATCATGCGATAAGAAGCGCCTGCAGATGAGGACAGTGAAAAAAAAAACGACGCACACACAGCTGCCCTAAATGAACAACTTTATTTCACAAGAAATCAAACCGCACCATTTATATGCCAGAGGAAGACAGACCTCTGAGGAAGCTATATCTGGCAGTGCAGGAAAGAGCAATCAGCACGAAGCTAGCATACTCACCAGTTCATAAAAATATTTGAGATATTTAGACGATTACCTAATCCTCGTAGAGAGCCATGAGAATGAATTTTTCTCGCAAATTCACACCGTGCTAGCCTTCTTCACTGAGTGTTCATCTGCCCCGGTTTTCACGCACTAGATATCGGAGAACGGCTCCGGCCGCTTTCTGGAGCTTAGGTTGCAGTTTTAGCCGCAACAGGTTTGCTGGTGTTTGGAACCTAGGGCCAACAAGCCTGTCTTGTCATACGACTCCGCGCACTCGAAATTAGCAAAAAGGAACATTGTGCAGTGTTCTTCAATAACACGTTAACTAAGTAATGTGAACACGTCCTTGAAACCACCTTCTAGAAACAAGGTGAGCAAATGGTTCTTTTTTGGTGCCCGCCATTGGTTCTTTCTTTGGTAGCCGGAAAAATGTTGAACGCCGTGCAACGGGAGTAGCGTACTTCGCCCAATGCAAACGACTGAGAAAAAAGAAGACTGGCTGTCATGCTCATAAACAGTTTCACACAAGTTAAAAAGGATTGGAAAAGAAGCAGGAGTTGATTTCTTGTTTTTCTGCCCCTCACAACCTAATCCAGGCGGATGAATTCAAGAATGCACAATTTGTCATAGAGATCCCTTTGTTTCATGTGCCACTGGAGTGGAACATTCCATGCCTATATGTCTTTCTGGAAATAATACGTCGGGCAGAGAGGGCGATGCATCAATAAAAGGCGGCCGGCACGAGCATTACAAAAAATACAGCAGTTTAGCTGTGCACTGCTGTGGCTGCTCTACCTGCAGACGCCGACCTTCGAACTTCGCGAGCTCAAGAAGAAGCAGGAAACAGCTGACTCGGGGAATAATTGAGGCATCCATTACTGACAACCTAAAATATGGCGGACTTAGCACGCCATCAATAGCTCTTTTAGAAAAAAAATAAATGAGCCGACGCTGAGGCGGCAATCAAAATCGAGCGTTAGCTCCTAAAGCATTTATGATCACCTAACATAGGTCGCCGGTTCGAATCCCTGCCGCGAGCTATAATAACCTAACTATTAGGTTTAAGCTGCACGAAACTTGAAATCGTGTGGCACCATCCCAAACACTCTGCGACGAACGGTTAGAGCCGCGAGCTAGGCTCTAGCTTGCACTAAACGCTGAATCATATGACACCATTCGGAACATTCTGCGGCAAACGGTTGGCCCATAAATTTTACACGAGTAACGGGACCAAGTGGCCCGACTTTGACGCTTTTCAGACAAGAATATATATACCGGATGTTTGGTTCCGAGTTGTGGTCTCGGGCGTCATGCGGCCGCCTGTTAATATTTTATTCCATTATGCAACGACGTCGGTTACCATGCAACCACTGGGTTACGATTTGCGTCATAACGCATAACGATGAGATCTGAAACGGGAAAAGTAGAGCTAACGCTCTAAAATTAATAAATCTCTGGCTGCGTCTACGCATAGGACTCCTCGACTACGGAACGAAGGATCGCACGCTTTCGATTTGCGCAGTGACTGACCCACGCTTGAACGCACCCACTAAAGTGGTCGCAGCGGCCACTGCGCACAAAAAACTCCGAAACCGCGAAGGAAGCAGCCAAAGCCATGGCCATTGCCTGCACAGACGCTGAAGTAATCATCAGCGACTCCAAATCGGCCATAGGGGCCGAGGTTCATCAACCCCTCTCAAAGTTCTGGAAGGATTTGAACCCGACACACCTCTTTACTATTGGTCGAGGTCGATAGAAGAAGACCTCGGCCGCACCACTAATGTATCGCAGGGCATGAAGCAAATGTAATTAAAAGTAAAAGAAAGGGGCATAGTGCCAAGAGATGAAATCAGTATTGGTAAAGACGAAACGGGGAAAAGGTCAAACAGGTGAAAGCAGGAAAGAGGATAAAGTTCGGCTTTGCACTACGTGGGCGTCCGATAAAATCCTGTTTATCTTGTTTATTCGTCTCTGTTCGCCCTTACCGGTTCTCCAAATCATCGCTGATGCGCATTAGTCCGCAGGTACTAGGAAGATAAATCTGATCTGGGTCCCGGCCATTCGGACAGTGCCGGGAACAAGGTTGCCCACAATCACGCTAGAGGTTTCGTCGGCTGAGCAATGGGTTCGTTTTTGTACGCTGTGGAGAAGTAGTAGGATGCGGAAACAACTAGCCCAGCAGTTTGTTTTGAGCACGTTTACTGTTGGGATGTCGTTGATCCCTGCATTACCCAATATACCTGCTACAAATTTTCATCTTACATAAGAATCTAAATACCATTTCAGTTTTCTTCCGCCGGGATGACCTACTATATATTTAATGCGACTGTAGCTTGGTTTGGGCTAGTTGGTAACACTGTTTTGAAAACGTTGCGAAAATAAAGGCACGGACGATATAGCGCCTCTCCCGTCCACAACTGTGTCGTCCATGTCATTTTTGCGCTTTGTTTTAAGAAAATGGAATATATTCCTGTGGAAGCTTGTATTGTAGACAAGCATTCTTGTCTTGTACACGCTGACCGTGGCTTTTCTCGTATAATGCGCGTTGCTTCATTTTTGGTACGTGCACTGTTGCAGACGCTGTGCATGTTGTACGCCTGGTGCCGTCTACGCGCCCATTTCTGCAGTATTGCGCGAATTTTATTACAGTGTAACACAGTTTTATAGCATTTTTTGTTTATCTCATTTTTGTTATGAGGCCGGATACTTTTAGAATTCAGTTTTTGAGTGATTTTCTTCTCGTGCTTTGTGTTGCTGTTTTTCGCTTCTAATATTGTTCACACTGGTGCACGCAGGGGCTTATTATTTTCCAATCTTTTTAGGTTGCCCCAACCCAACGAATATCTCTGATACGCTGTACAGTCATCGTGTAAGGGGCAACGACCCCTGGAAGGCTTAACAGAGTAGTGTTGCTGGCCAGTCGGTGATACATTCGATAAAGGTGCTCCTAGCAGCCCATCTTTTTCGAACGGAAAGAAAGTGGGAAAGTGAAATCGTCGTCCGCGTTTTGCTTGCGCTCGTTGTACGAGGCTGCACTGTGCTTCACACCTATCTTGTGACGAAGCGGCATTAGGAAGAATTGTTTTGGAGTAATGTCGTCGGTATAACAAGCAGTGCTGTGCTCTTACAAAAATTTCTTTAGTCAGTCTATGGACTGTCCATAGACTTTTGTCTATACTGTTTATGACTTCCTGTATATAAATATTATCGACTAGTCTATAGGCAATACAAATATAATACATATTCAATAGACGATCATTAATATATACCCATATACTTTTTCTAGACTTATCTGTACCCAGTCTATTGACTAGTAATAGACAAATTTTATATCTTTAGGTTGGCGATAAAGTCTATAAGAAGTGTATAGACAGTCTATGGACAATTGTTATAAATTCTGGCGGGCACTCGTGTTGTTTATCCAGGAGTCAAAGGCGCCGTTGGTCGGGGGTCGGTCCCGCAACGCCCACGAAGTGCACGCAGCCCCCACTTCGCTGCCCCCAGAAAGGCCGCTTATAAAACGAAGGCAGTCTTACCCCTTTTCGTTTATAACACCCCTGCCCCCCCCCCTCCCACACACACACACACACACACACACACACACACACACACACACACACACACACACACACACACACACACGCACACACACACACACACACACGCACGCACGCACGCACGCACGCACGCACGCACGCACGCACGCACGCACGCACGCACGCACGCACACACACACACACACACACACACACACACACACACACACACACACACACACACACACACACACACACACACACACACACACACACACACACACACACACACACACACATTTTCCACCGTAGCGCCTTCGACGGATTCTAATGTAGAATAAGCATGGTTTCGACCAATTAATGTGAGCTCTAGAATGAGCGGGGAAAGCACCTGAGTGAAACGGTTTCATGCATTCGCTCATGTTTAGAGCGTTTATGGAGATCCGGTTGCATTGTGGGCACGGTTGGCGAAATAATCGTCCTTCACTACTCAAACGTTTGGCAGCAACGAGAGCGGGCGGCGGTGGTTATATTTGGTCACATGAAGGATCGTCAGATTTACTTCTTTGTACGGACAGTGCCCAATGCACCGCTTTATTTTAGCCCTTCCTGAATCATTCAGATACAATTCAGATCACAATCCGCCAGTCTTTGTTCAACAAATTTTTCTTCAATTTAAGACCGTCCGACCGGCCGAAGCTGCCGCTAGGGTCCAAGGACTCCTGGTTGCCGTCTAGGAGGGAAGGCCTCTGCACCTGTTGGACAAATAAAGTTATACAATCCAGTCCTGGAATCATTGGCATGCCATCCAGCCACCGCTATCCTGTATTACGAGGCGGCACGAAAAGCCGTTACTGTCTCGCTCAGATGTAGCGTTCACAAGTGATGTCAGCAGGCGATGTGCGTGCTCATGAGCTAGAGGCACGGACGCTGCTAGAGCAGTTCGCCGGGGGCACTCACTTTAGACCCACCTTTCGCAGGAGCGCTGGAGGCCGCCGCCGCAGCACAGGGACCACGCCATGGCGGAGGCCACGCCGTCGGCACACAGGGACCCCGAGGACAGCAGTCCAGGGCCGCGCGAGGAGCTAGAGCCGCACGGCACTGACTACGGCGACATTGCCGCGCCAAGCGGGGACGGCGGCGAGGCCGTGGACGGCCTGACGGTCACCGCGATGGCCGTCATCGTGGCCGTAACGGCTCCGCTGGCGGTAGCCCTGCTCCTGCTTGTGGTGCTGGTGGCCTACAGGCGCCATTACCCGGTGCGCATGAACTTGGGCCGAAAGTTCCCCACTTTCGAGAACCCCGCCTACGTGCGCAAAGATGCTCGCGACCCACGCGAACTGACTCGCCTGTCGGTTGCCGACCGCTTCTGAGCTGACAGCGCCTCCACACCTGTGGGCATCCTCGAACCATGTGCCTCGACAATGTGTCGTCCCGAGGCATGGACGAGTGAACGGCAGCTCATCGTGGTCCAATGGCGCCGGAAGAAGGCACGGCGCAGGCATGGTCGATGCGCCTATGAAATACAGAGGCCTATTGCCCGGTAGCCTTTGTGTTACCCAGTTTTGGCACCTTTGAACCAAGGTGGCCTGGAAGACGTACCGCTCGGAGGAATGCAGTTTCAACCCTCTGCTATGCTGCCAGAGGCCCAGACTACTTTCGTCCAGACTCATTTGAACGGTTGCCTCTAGGACGTTTGCTAAACAATGTAAACAGAAGGGGCATTTTGCAACGCAGAGACTGTTGGTAGGATGTGCTCCGGCTGTTCTGTCGGTCTTGTTGTAGCTGCGCTGGCCTTCGGCTGCGTCCGCGTACGTCGGGCCTGCGTGCAGCCGCCGCCTGCGGCAGGCTCAGAAATGACAGACAGTTTTAGTTTCACGTACGTAGAAGCTTCACGTACGTAGACCTCTTATGGATGACCAGCGCTCATGCGCAGAACGCAAAGGGTCTGCATTAGTCACACGGAGCTACGTGATATTCGGATGTTTACGTTGCGGTCTTTGCATTGCTTGCGTACGTAGCGTTGCCAGCGTGGCGGCGCCCTGCCCGCCCGCTTCACTGCGATAACAGCTTCGTCGCCTAACCCTCGACGCGATATCGTGTTCTAAACTGTTGTATTCGCCTTCAATTTGCCCACTCTTACCCTAGCATAATTTCAAGTGGCAAATAGGTTTTCTTTTTAAGATAGTTTTCCTTACCTTTACGGCGCGCTTCGGGTGTCCACCCATATATGTGAGTCTGTTACTGCGCCATTTCCTTTCCTCAGAAAACCAAAAACCATAAAAAGAGCGATTGTTCATCTGTTAAGCCTGACGAAGTAGCGTTTGTTGTCGCCATAGCAATGGTCCGACGCAGTTCAACTGGCTTGGTTTAACTCGTCTTGTATTATAGCTGCTACAACAGTGTCTCTGTTTGCAGATGACGCTCAGAAAACACGGGGCGGGCATAGCTTACGTATAAGATTTTCGAACCACATGCACATAAGCTACGTAGACTTCTCACTTTGGCGTACGTGAACCCTGTACGGACGTGAAACTAAAACTGCCTATCATCTGTCGCCGTAGCGTACATCTTCACACAAGAAAGCAGTACGCCTGGCTTCCTTCTACGTAATGAAGCCTCTTAAGGTAGCATTAGTGACATGTGATGACTGCGTTTTAAAATGTGGTTTCTTTTTTTTCTTGATTTTATGCTCAGCAGCTGGCACTGAAGCAGTCTTTTTCCGTTGCCACCGTCCTACTCTTGTTAAGTGTTTGGCCCTTCTTTCGGGCTTTATCTATGTATTATGTTACTACAGTATTATGCGAGGCAAGGGTCTTTATTTGCACACTGAGCAAGCGGCGAGAATGCTCGCAGCCCCCCGCGTATACTGCAACCTCCACTCCACCAATACACGACCTTTTTCTCGCGTACAATAGACCGCGGTCCAGCTAGGTCATAGGAACGAACTGTCGTATAGATAGCTTTGAGCTTTCCTGCTGCAGCAAAGTACAACACCGAGCCTGGCTGGTCGGATGACAGCAGCAAAAGTCCCAATGCCTGCAGCAGCCGCTCTCTGAGTTCGGGCATTTCATTCTTAATCGCTCAGTGAACATCAAATTAAAGTAGACCTTAATATACTGGCTCTCAGCTGATGCAGAAACTCTTTCTGTCCGACTTGAGCACGAAATTCTTGTCGAATGTCGAGGCAGCTTGGGGAATCAATTACGTGCATGCGGAATTGGTAACATACCAGAAAAGGTATATGGCTGCACACCTATTGATTCATGTACATAAAACTGCACAGCCGTATTATGCTCGTAGAAAACAAAAACTGATGCATACAAATATTGGATCATCCAGTTCTCGAGATGGGTTTATCACATTTCATAATAAACACTCTTACCACAAACAACCAATACTCAGTCATTTTCGTGTGAAGATATGCATCATTTTCTCGTTACTTCAAGCATTTTTTTATTTCCATGTCAAGGTGCTGAGCTCTTAGCTCATGTAGCAATCGCTGGCACAATGTGCCCTCTTATTTCGCCTAATTCGCTGAAGCTGGCGGCTGAATGTGGTTTTTCGTTTTTTTTAAGGCTTAATTTTTACTCACATGTGCCTTATATGCATTTGTATAATAACGGCGCGTGAACACAACGTAATAAAATAGTTTGACGTATTTCCTAATTGCCAAGCCTGCTGTGTGTCTTCCTTTTGTGCATTCTGCAGCATGGTACAGTAAGCCGCGTTGTTAGCTATTCTTTAAACTATTCGTCCTATGGTCTTCGTTCATTGCTATGAACAAGTTTCATTTAATGTATTTCGACAAGCTAGGAGAGACTCACGCAACCCCTTGCAAATTATCGACCTTAATTTCATTGTAATTCTTCGTCTAAATGATATCATGACAGCAACATGCCAATATTATAGCAGCAGGAGTAAATATATTACTCGCATACCAAGCACAAAATGGAGCTTAAACTCACGTCAAAAGTATGCCTGCATAATTTATTACAGGCTAAAACGGGAATCGTGATATTACAAGGTCGAGGACTGAGAAAGTACCCTATGGAAAGCGTGATTTATTTAGCAGCATTGATTTGGGTGGTCGTGTAAAACGCAGTTTTCGTGACTAAAGAATGCCGAATTTCGTGCCAGCCAGTCTACCTTAGAGGCAACAGCTGTGTGGTGGCGTGGAGCTCACGTAGCTTAGGTCTCATACAAGTGCGTTCCTGTGTCGATGAAGAGGATGAACGCCTGCTTATTGCCTAGGTGTTTACGGGAAGGTTTGCACAGCACTTTCGCGGAAAATACTTCAAAGCAAGATTATTGGGCGCTTTGGTTTGCATCCTTTTGAGCGTGAAGAGAAAGACGCTTAGGTTTTTGCAGCGCTTTTGGCTGAGAAGAGCCTCCGAACATATTGGGACCGCCGAACACACAGTATCACCAGAAAAGGATGTACACGGGACAGCGGTTTATCGACGACTGATGTTTAGTTCAAAAATGGCCAACCCAGGATACCAAGCGACGTATGTGTTTAAAACGCAGAACGCTGAAAAGACGTGGCGAGTCATCCGTGTACTCCTTCTTCTGGTGATCCCATCTGTTCCCTGGTCCCAATATGTTAGATTAACACCAACTCGCCCGCATGTTTACCTTATTAAGAAGCCTACGATGTGCAGCGTTCTTCATCGGTCCACCCGGATTTATTGCCTTCCCACAGAGCGGCTAAAAGCAAGCACGTGACATTGCTCTCAAGGAAAGAGGAAAATTCTTCAAGCCACATTTCCCTAATACTCGCCCCTCTTTCAGAACCAACTTTGCGAGCGCGGAGATGGTGTCCCATCAGGGCAACGCAAGCGTAAGAAACGCGCAAAAGCCGGGCCATAATTACCGCTGGTGAGAAATCATTCGTGCTAGAGGGCGCACTTCCGAACAAGACTGGCTACACCACAATTTTGTTTCGAAAGTTCAGAATGCAGTGCTTCCATCTTTATGCTGGAATCAAGCGCTAGGATAGCATTGGGCTCATGTTTTCTGGGTTCAAACCATATCCCGGTCGAGCTTATCGCCACTTAACCAGAAAATATTAGCTATACCTCCGTTGGTCCGCTAGTGACTGCATGCAAGTTGTGCTAAACTGCCCTGTGCAGTCCGATATCCCTACCATTTAAGCGTTCCTACGTAGAATTTCAATGACAATATATTCCTGTGCAAGAGGTTGCTGCTGTGGAAAAGGACAGTCCATGCGTAAAAGGTTTCAAATTTGGGTCGGACTCTCTGTTGGTTTCTCGCTTCCAACCAACACTCTTAGGTATGGTCAGTTTGCTAAGTCCGCTGGAGTCCCGGGAAGCGAAGCCGGCCCACGCGATCGCCGCCCAGACAGTGACGCTGCGGTCGCGTCAGTATGGTGCCGCGCGTATCGTCTGCAACTCCCTGCTTTCGGAATGCAGCAGACGACGGCCCGGGTGAGCACAAAAACGTATTGAAGAAATACAAACGGAGTTTTAACCTTGATCTATTTTTGCTTTGTGAAATGAGACGCTTTAGTGGCATTTTAAACCCCGATCTTACCCACGCACTCTAACGACGCGTCGACGAACGGCTGCCAACATGCATATGAGATGCGTATTCATGGAAATGGACTGCCGTCAAACGCTATCGCTTTACTTAAACAAGGTTTTGCAGCTGACATGCCGATTATATTTCAATTCTGACATGTTAAACAGGCAAAGGCTACTGACTAGGGGGAGCATTGGCCGCAAAATAAATAAAAGATGAAAGATAAATGGGGGAAAATTTTTTTCCTAAGTTTCAATTGGAAAAAAATTGATTTAGGGTCAACTGGTCGGGATTAGCCGGCTCCAACAAGCAACATCTAGAAAAATTTGGCAGTTTATGGTTTCAAGGAAACGTACAACCTTTGGCAGAAGTTTGGAGCCCAGGGGTTTCCATTTGTCCCACACTGTGTGCTTCGTAATGCATCTCCAGTGCTTCAAAGTTCCTGAACGTAAGAAGATTTCTGCTCCTGCGTTCTCCAATGGGTAGGACTTCCACGAATGTTTCAGGAGACCCACTACAAGGCTACACTACAAGGCAAACCCCCTGGGCTCTAAACTTTTGGCAAATACTGTACCTTGGGGACCTGAGAGAAGCTCCGCTTACTCCTGGTTATAGTTAGGAAGGTTGAAATAGTAAGGATCGAGAACGATAATGCGAAGGCGCAATAATGTTGATTAGGCATGGATTCACTTGGCAGAGAGTAAACAGTGTGTGGAACATATATGAGTAAAATATAATATTGCAGGTAACTAAGTACTGTTTGGAATAGTGTAGTTGTAGATGGGAGGCCACAACAAGGAGTGAAATGAAACTTTGATCAAATGTGTATCGAAGATATCAAGCTAATGCAAGGCAAAAGATACTGGGAGTTGTGAACACTGACATAGACGATTGGGATGGATATCTAGACGGTACCGGAAAAAATGATGCTGACAGTTTGTGAGCAGAATGACCTCATTATAGCAGAAAATTAGCTGTGGCTTGCTTTGGTTAAACCAGGTGAGAAGCGAAAGAAACCTCCGACTCTGCGTCGCTGCTTAGACGTACCTCTTGAAGTACTTTCTGCTCTTTCTTCGCAGTAGCACTATTCCGTCGTTCCCCGACGCGTGTCGCGGGTTCTTCTTCTGTCTCTTCGGAACGGCGTTCCTTCCTATCCTCATTGAAACGTTGAAGCTTCGCTTTCCGGCGCGCTATGACGACAGGGTGTTCTTCCTTACCGGCTCGCCGTAGGTATATATACACAGCTCTCCACTGACATCACAGACGGTGACTCCGTCTCCGTTGTCAAGCAGTGTCTGTCTCTATGATTGATGTGCTTGTTTGCTCAAATTCCTTTTATATGACGTCAACGTTATACATCATCGCAAGTTGTCCCAGCTCTTCAACGTTTGACCTTGACCTTGACCTTGACCTTCGAGAGATTTGGGGGTGGCCCACCATTTTGGTTTGGCATATATTCGCCACCATGGCCTGCGTGACTTTGCTTCATGGTTTGACCTCTAAAGCTTTTAAAACAATGCAGGAATACATTACCATATTGAAAACCTGGCGTAGTGAAGCTCTCGCTTCACTACGCTATATACACCCTAGTGAAGCTCTCGCTTCACTAGGGTGTATATAGCGTGTAGGGTGTTGGTGTAATTGCTTTTGAATTGGACGCTTCCCACACCAGCATTGAGTGCTCCATAATGAGGATGAAGACGAAGACGTTGTTCGACCTATTGTCGCCTCAGCTATGGTTCTTTACCTAATTTTGCCTAATTCACCTAGGTTTATTTCAATATTCGAGGACGGCTGCATCTTCAAGGTGGTACTGTCCCTATGGGAAGAGTACGCCTGCTCCGGCGCCGGCATGTCTAAAGGGACCACGCCAATCTAAGGAGGCTGGCTCGGAAGAGGCGGCCATGGCTTCCCAGGCTGTGGAGCGACCAGGACATGGAGATGACCACCCGTCCAGCGAGACTTCATCGCTCAGTGGGGATGAGTCAACGATCGTGGTTGGTGGCGAGTCGGTGGCCGATATGGCTGACGTGGACAACGAGGACGTCAAGTTGGTGAGCCATCGCAAGCAACGAATGGTCGGGGTTCCGGTAGTGGTTGTGCCCACAGAGAAAAGGGTTGATTTAAAAGAGAGGATTCATATCTTGCTTTTCGCGGCCATTCAATCACTGCTGGGATCAGCTCCGATTCGTAGTCGGTTCACCATGCAGGGCTCTTCAGCTGGATTTCTTGACGAAAGAGCAGGTTTAAAAGCTCCTGCAGTGCTCTCAGATTGGTGACATCAAAGTTAACATGTGGTTGCCCCATTCCTACATGAAGAACACCTGTGTTTTTAAGGGTGTACCAAAGTGGTATTCAGAAAGAGACCTTTTTGATTATTTGAAACCACAAGGTGTTCTACACTTGAAACGACTCGTGCGTCGTGTGGAGTCTGCAGAAAAAGAATGGACTGCGAAACCTACCAACTCTATTGTGCTGACATTCGGTCCCAACTCAAAGCGCCCCGAAAAAATTGATCTGGGATTCACAAAACGCGCAGTTGAAGATTTCACTGAAGCTCATCCGCGGTGTTTTAATAGTAGTAATAACTTTATTCATAGAAATATATTGGTGGGTCTCAGAGTAGAGGCACTCTTCACATCTTTTGATGTGGTCTGTGGCCCTTGTGGCAGGGTTGGAGCCCCTAGTCCAAGGCCCCACTGAGTCTTGCCGCCAGGTAGGCTTTCCGGGCCAGTCCTGTCTGGATTTCCGGATCCTCGCTGGAAAGCATATTCTCCCACTGCTCCGCACTCAAGATTCTGTTTATTGCAGCCACATTTGTTCTCTTTTCACACCACATTATATGAATTAACGTGGCTTTGTCCTCGCACCAAGGGCATTTGCTGCTATATAGTCCTGGGTGGATCTTGCTTAGCATGTTTAGATTCGGGAAAGTTCCCGTTTGTAGCTGTCTCCAATAGACGGCTTCCTGCTGGTGGAGATTTTTGTGAGGTGGGGGATATCTAATCCTGACCCCCTTATAGTAATTCAGAATTTCTGAGTACCCTAAGGGCACTGTTTCCGCGTCAGGCTGCTCGAGGCTGGTTTGGTTGGAGGCTCGGCTTGTAAGCTCTCGAGTTCTTCTATCCGCCTCGGCATTCCCCGCGATGCCTGTGTGTCCCGGTACCCGCATTATTATGTGTTGCAATTGTTTTTCCTTCGGCTGTAATTTGGCTGTCTTTAGGATGTAAAGCGCTGCCCCCCCCCCCCCCCTATTTTTCCATTCATGTAATTTCTGCACGCTGTTTGCGAGTCTGTTAGAATTATTAGGGACCTTTGAGCACGGTCGCCCTCTGCCGCCACTAGGGCAATGGCAGCCTCTTTGGCCTCCTCAATCGTGCCATCCCTGATAGTTAGCCTGGCAATTTCTTTGTGCTCATGATTAATTGCCGTTGCAACCGCTCTATTTCTCTTATGTTGTCTAGTTCTTCCGTATGCAGCCGCATCCGTGTACGTAATGTTTTCTTTGTTGGCTAAGTTCTGTTGCACATACTGTGCCCTAGCCTCCCGTCGCCCTCGGTGCGCGTTCGGATCCATATTTTTGGGAATTGGTGCTACCCTAATTGTTTGCCGCAGTTCATCGGGTATTCGTTCTGATCTTTTTATCTCTGACAGTGCACCCTCGTAACCGCCTCTTTTCAGCAGCTCTGTCCCTGTTTTTGTCTTTTTTAGCCTCTGGAGCTTAGCTACGAGTTCGGCCTCCCTTAGCTCCTGAAAGGTGTTATGCAGACCTAGAGCCATTAGCTTCTCCGTCGAGGTTGATTGTGGTAGTTGTAGCGCTGTTTTGTATGCTCTCCTAAGTATCGTGTCCGCTAGCCTTATTTCTGCTTTGTTGCAGTTGTAGTACGGTATACTGTATGTAATTCGGCTAACCACTAGGCTCTTTATAAGCTTAAGCGTGTCGCTCTCCCGCATGCCATGTGTTTTCCTAGAGACCCTGGTTATCATGCGGGCGACCTGTGTCGCCGAGTTATGTATTAGTCAGAGCCCCTGCGTTCACCTTTGGTTGGATTGAATTCACACCCCTAATTTTCTGATGGTTTTTCTTTCCGGTATGAGTTGCCCTTCTAGATAAACATTTAGTTTTAGTTCTTTTCTTTCCGGGCTTGGCAGCAGTGACAGCGCTACGAGCAGGACACTAAACCATTCATTCTGCACCTTGCAGTTTTGCCGCTAGCCGGGTCTACGCAAGCGTCGTTGGACTACACAAGCATCGTTGGATTGCGAAAAACATCGGGCGGGCTTCTCCTTTCCAAACGCTACATCACCTACGTGTGGCTTGCAAGTGGGCCACGTGACTACCGAATAAGACATAAAGCCGAAGTATTCTGGTGGTTCTGCACTTGGCAGCAGTGACAGCGCTACGAGCAGGACACTAAGCCATTCTTTCTGCACCTTTGCATGTTTGTAAATACTTTTATTACCGTACGGTTAAGTACGTCTGATATTGCTGTTGCTGCTGCCTAGTGCCTGGTGTTATGGCTAAAGAAATGTTGAAGTTGTTGAATGATTTCAAGGAGGAAATGAAGTCTGAGTGGAAAGCATTTAAAGAATCACTCGAACGGAGCATACGGTGAGAAGAAACTTGCGTACCGAACTAGATGAAATCAAAACGGCATGAATTTCATAAGCAGTAGTCTCGATGAAGCCAACTCTCGTCTTAAAACTACTTTTAGTGAAAACAATGATCTGAAAAAAGAGAATGAAACACTTTGACACAAAATTATTACCCTCGAAAAAGACTTGATTGAGTGTCAGACCAGCCTTGTGAAATCGGAACAATATTCACGAAATCGAAATGTTGAGGTAAAAGGTATCACGCAAACACCAAACGAGAACCTGGCCGAAATGCTTCAGAAAATTGGAGACGCCATCGGCGAAAGCATATCGTCCAACCACGTGGACGTTTGTCACAGGGTGCCAACCAAAGAAACCAACTCAACTAACATAATAGTGCAATTCCAGCGCCGCGAAAAACGGGACTAAGTCCTCGAAAAGGCTCGCAAGAAACGGGTAACCGATTCTGTGCTTGGCATGACAAATGAGTCGCCTATTTTCGCTAACGAGCACCTCTGCCCTCAAATGAAGCGGCTTCTGGGAAGGGCTATCGCACAGAAACGCGAGCACGACTGGAAGTTCGTGTGGGTGAGGAATGGTAGTTTTTTTGCGCGCCGGACAGAAACTTCGCCTATCATTCCTATCATCAGAGAAAGCGACATCAGCACGATCTGCGCCGATGATTCGCCGTAGACCGAGTATTTCTTAGTCTTTTTGTTCAGAGTGCCGGTCTGCGTGTGACATGTCTGGAAACTGTATTTTCTCTGAAGGTATTATTAATACAATCGGTCCACAAACAAATAAATGTTTAAGCTTGCTGCATTTAAACGCGCGTTCAGTTCAATCGAAACGAGATGACATATCCTTACTAATAGAATCATACAGCTTTGATTTCAATATCATTATGCTGACTGAAACCTGGTACACAAATGACGCAGAGTACCTTATATTTCCCGGCTACGATAATTTCTGTCTAAACCGTCAGCTAAGGAGAGGTGGCGGTATCTCAATTCAAACACTTATACCAGGCTGTGTAGTAGTTGCCGATTATAGTATGATAACAAAAAATTACGAAGTGCTGTGCCTCAAAGAACGCAACAACTTATTCGAATTTGTTTATCGTCCCCTCTGTGAAAATTTTTCAGCTTTTGTTTTTACTTCACTGATAGCTTTCTTTCATATGCAAATGATGCTGGACGCAAACTCACAATTGGTGGAGATTTCAACATAGATCTTTTGAAAGACTCAAAGCCTTCCTCAACCTTCACATCTATACTTGAGTCTAATGGTTTCTTTAGTACTGTCACCTCACCCACGCGTATTACCGCGTTAACATTATCATTACTCGACACATTTATTACAAATGTGTCTGTCGAGGATACAGTATCCGGTACGATAAGCTCGGATATCAGCGATCATTTCCCCATATTTTTATCTGTGAAACAGCATATTGTGCCCCTGCCTAGTGAAAACGAAAATTATACCCATCGTCTGATAACGCCTAGTACGCTAGAAAGTTTCAGAAAAGAAATAGCCGGAACAAATTGGAGCAGAATTATGGCCGTCAGTGATGCAAATGAGGCATACGAAAATTTTCTAGCTACGTTAAAAATAATATATAGTCAGTCTTTCCCTATTCATACGCATCGAAAGTATAAGAAATCACGTAAACCGTGGATCTCAAGGCACCTTAGTAAGCTAATTAAAATAAAAAATAAACTGTATCAGTCCTTCCTGCAAACCCGTGACCCGAGGAAATGGATGGATTTTAAAACCTTTCGAAACAAAATAAACAAAAAGAAACAGAAAGCCAAGAGTGAGTACTATCATCGCATTTTCAATAAGGATAGCATAAAAAGTGACGTCATGTGGCGGAAGTTAAACGAAATGCTAAATAGAAATTCTGGTGGCAGACATATGGACAGTCTGACTATCGATGGCGAAACAATAAATGGGGTAAAACTGGCAGATAGATTCAATGACCTTTTGTTGAATTAGGGAACAGAAACAATGACTTAGATACTGCTTCAAGCATTCCAGTTGTTCCACTATCAATATTCTTTGCACCCACTTCCGTCCATGAAGTCTGTAAAATTTTTAATGGCTTCAAAAACAGCCATTGCCAAGATGCCGATGGCATAGAAATTGGGCCAGTGAAATATGTAATAGATTTAATTTCACCTGTGTTAACACATATTTTCAATGCTGCCCTTTCCACTGGTGTTTTTCCGGAACAGATGCAGATAGCGAAGGTCGTCGTTATTCCTAAAGGAGGTGATAAAAACAGCCTAACAAACTATTGCCCAATATCTATATTACCCATATTTTCTATATGACCGGAAAAAATAACTAATGTCCGTATAGACAGTTTTTCTCAAAAACATGACCTAATTACTGACTGTCAGTATGGATTTAGAACAAACGCTCTACTGAGATTGCTCTCTTGCTACAAAAAGATATGATCCTGAATAATTTTGAAAAAAGACTCATGACGCCAGGTATATTTTTAGATTTCAGCAAGGCTTTTGATTGCGTAAATCATAAACTACTTCTTTGTAAACTCGAGTCCTACGGTTTCCGTGGAACACCATTAAACTTAGTTAAGTCTTATTGTCTGCAGGCAGTTTGTCCAAATACATGAAGAGAAATCGAGTAACCGACCGATAAAATCTGGTGTGCTGCAAGGTAGCATCCTTGGCCCGGCACTTTTTCTTTATATTATAAATGATATTGTAGCAATCAGTAATACCTGTAAGTTCTTTATCTATGCAGACGATTGCACCATATACGTGGAAGGAAAGGATTTGTGAAGCATTTTAAGACAGGCAAGCTCTGTGTGTTGTAGCCTTCAAGATTGGTCTGTAAAGAATAACCTAGTACTGAACCAATCTAAAACAAAATGGGTTCTTTTTCGTGCAGCAGGGTCTCAAACAAAAGTGGCTGGAAACATTACTTTAGGCCCCTACTCAATCACAGTCGAAAAACACGTTAAAACATTAGGAGTAATTTTTCTTAGAAAACATGTCCTGAAATGAACATATTAACACTATGTGTACGAAAAATCGCAAATCGATTGGCGTGCTTAACAGAACCCGGCATTCACTTCCTGTCGCCATAAAAAAACTCATATACCATTCTCTTTTCCATTTCATCTCTGTTACTGTGTGTCATTTTGAGGAAATAAGACGTCCCAAACCTGCATAAATTGACTGTTTTACAAAAGAAAGCAGTACGAGCCATACAAAATGCACATTTTCTTGAACATACGGAAGGATTTTTTCAGACACTTGAAATACTTACAGTGGCAGACGTGTATAATAACAAACTACTAAGATGCTATAAAAGTGCAGTCCATGGAAAACTGGACTCATTTTTACCAAATGCCAACCTCAAACGCTCCCACTACGTGTACCCATATTGACACCAACACCCATGGCAAATACCATTCTCACGCACAGAGTACGGTCGGCAACGGGCAAGTTGTACTCTACCTAAACTTATAAGCTACTTTGATCAACTAGGTATCGATGTATTTCCACTAAATAATCGGCGCCTAACACAATTATTCTTGTAGGTAATATGCATCACATTTGACTAGACAGAAATGAATGAAATATTCAATTACAAGTGCAATCGTGTTTTTCTGTGTCTCTTGTGTACTGCATGCATCTGCCTTCCAACATTTACACATTTGATAACCATGTGCTATTTCGACACAGTTTTCTGTTCAACATATGTTATCACATATGACAGATCTGAGTGGTATTTCTGTCTTTGTAACTCTTGATCAGCATCAATTACAAGTTTTGTTTCTTTTGTTATCAGTGTGTGTGTGCATGCGCGTTTTTTTACATGTACTAAAGCCTGTCGCTGCTCGAGGGGCGGACGGGGCTTTTTGTCAAGCTGCGAAACATGCAGCTTTTTCTCCGCCGCCCTTTTTCACCACCTGTACACTTTCTTGGTGAAATAAATGCTCATTGATTGATTGATTGATTGATTGATTGATCGATCGGTTGAGTTTACCTCGCCAGACCCTTAGTAGCTCTGATTTTTCCGTCGAGTAAGCCAAGCCCCTGTCTCTAACATAATTTTCTACGCACGTTGCGGCAGCCTGCAGTTTCGCTTCCTTTTCGCTGAGTGAGCCCTCCGTGACCCACACAGTGATTTCGTCCGCATACATTGCATGCCTTATGGCTTCTATGGTTTCTAGCTGTTTAGCCAGCCTAACCATTGCTATGTTAAAGGGTATGGGTGAAATCACTGACCCTTGCGGCGTTCCCTTATTGTGTGTTTGAAAGCTCTTGGACCTGATTTCCCCGAGCTCTATTGTAGCCGTTATATTTGTGAGGAAAGCTCTTACGTATCCGTAGATTCTTTTCCCGCAGTTCAAATTGTCCAGGCCTGTTAGTATGGCTTCGTGGCTAACGTTATCAAAAGCTCCCTTTATGTCTAGGGCCATGATTATGCGTTCGCCGCATCTGGGTACGTTGTTTAATATTTCGTCCTTGATCAGAAGCAGGACGTCTTGCATGGACAGTTTTGCCCTAAATCCAAACATGCTATGGGGGTATGGCTCGTTTTCCTCCATGTAATCTTGCACCCGCCTGGTTATAATTCTTTCGTATAATTTCCCCAAGCACGAGTTTAAAGATATCGGCCTCAGGTTTTCTATATGTTGTGCATTACCTGGTTTGGGAATCATTACTATTTCCGCGTGCTTCCACTCTTTTGGGACAGTCTCTGATTCCCATAGCTTATTAAAGTATTCGACCAGCTCTTCAATCATTCCGTAGCTTAGGTTACAGGTGAGTGCGTTTGTAATTTTGTCCGCCCCTGCGGCTGTATTTCTTGTTGTGGTTCTAATTGCTGCGTAGACTTCTTCTCTAGTTATGGGTTTATCTAAATCTTGGTTTTCTGTCCTCGGTATGTTCGGTGTACGCTGCTGCGTCGCTGTTGCCGAAGCATTTCTGCCTAACTTTTACTATTAATTCCGATATCAGGACCTTGAAATTGATGGACCAGTCTGTGGATCTCCTTATTGTTTTCGTTTTTGGTTTCAGTTGGATCGAGGAGGGCTCTCAGTATGTGCCACGTTCTGGCTGTACTTAGAGTGCCGCATTGCGAGTTGCTGAATTGCCGCCAATTCGTTCTAGCTAGTTTTTCCGCGTACTCCTCTGCCCTCTTGTTTACTTCCGCAATTTTCAGTTTTAGCTTCCTATTGTATCTTTGCTTTTTCTACCGTTTCGTGAGCCCCTCGCGTGCTTCCCTATAGCCTAAGGAGTTTGGGGTCCACCTGGGGTGTCTGCTCTGTCCTGTCTATCTCCCTGGTGTAACTGCGTTGTTTGTCTTTGAGCATGTTCCCCTATGCCTCAATCGAATCTATTCCCTCGGTTGGGTTTTCTTTGCATGCCTGTCTGAACGCATCCCAATCCGTAATTTCGGCAGTGCCGATTCTCCGCCTGAATCTGATGGCTGTAATCTGCGTGCTGATAATATAGTGGTCGCTGCCTATGTTTTCATTAAGGTTTTCCCACGACGTTTGCCCCGTTCTTTTGACGTACGTCAGGTCTGGACGGGTGTCCCTGCACACGCTGTTCCCGGTCCTTGTGGGGGTACATGGGTCCGTTATCAATTGGCACCCCGTGGCTTCCGCAGCTTCTTTTATATTCTTGCCTTTTTGTCTGCTCTGCCATAGCCCCAGCTTGTGTCTCTGGCGTTAAAGTCTCCCACTATTACCATGGTGTTTTAGATGCCAACGGTTCGGGCACGTGGCCAAAGATTGCACAAAGGATAGACGCTGTAAGCGGTGCGGTGGCGACCACGACTTTAAGAACTGCAAGGCCCATTTTACTTGCGCCAATTGCAGTGGTGATCATCTAGCGAGTTTCGGAGGCTGCCCCTTGCGTGTGAGCGCTCTGCACTGTTGAATATCCTTTATTGCTGGTCCCGAAACCCAACCAACTGAGACGCCTGTGCCAGGATTAGACGAGTTCCCAGTGTTGGGAGTCTGATGTTGTTACGTTACCCAACAATGTCCCTAAGACACCTGAGTCCAGCAAGACGCCGAGGTCCAGTGCGTG
The DNA here is from genome assembly GCF_052857255.1 of Amblyomma americanum. Classification (NCBI taxonomy): domain Eukaryota; kingdom Metazoa; phylum Arthropoda; class Arachnida; order Ixodida; family Ixodidae; genus Amblyomma; species Amblyomma americanum. Next base: position 159,057,006 of record NC_135503.1, read on the forward strand.
CGAGCCGGTTGTTCCACCTCCAGCAAAAACTGTCCATGTTCCTAAGTGACCGGATCACAGCCAGATTCGACGGCAAGGAGGACTCTCATATGCAGAAGTGAAAAAAACCGGCTACTGCGGCTAAGAGCGTGTCCCCGTCGGCACCTTTTGTCGACATTGTGAGTGCGTTGCGCAAAATAAGGAGCTCAAAAATCAAGGTATGTCTGACCTTCTTCATGTTTTGTTTGGGGCCCTGCGTTCACATGTTCCAGCGATGCCGCCTGTTAACCCGAAGAACATCCTACAGCTGCAGAAAGAAAACCAGCCCAAAAGACGGAGACACAAAACAGGAACACAGGACGACGCTGGACTATCGACTGCATTTGTCTCAGGAACGATCACATTTACACCCTTCATTATCAAACTACGCTTGCGCACACATGACAGATTTATAAGAAAATATAGGTTGCAACATCACAGACAACCATCAGGACCGCAATCATTGTGCGACATCTTATGTTAAGGAGTTCAAAAATCTAATTTCTTTATCTAATAGACTAACCGTCGTGTCACTTACACATCGATCTGCTTGTTTAACGATATGGTATGCCTCTAGAATTTCGCGTTGACTCTTAGTTCTTCAACCACCCAGATACTGTACTGCATACCTTTATCCTGCGGGATTATGTACATTGGGCAGAGTGACCGCTGTCTTAACACCCGGCTCAGACAACATGAAAGGTCGCTTTCAAAAGATGACGGGGCGAATTTGCCTAAACTTTGCAGGAAGCACGAGTGCACTCCGCTCTGCAAGAAGGCTTCAATTTTTGGACGCGGTAAAACGAAGAGTCCACGCGAAATTCTAGAGGCATACCATATAGTCAAACAAGCAGATCGATTGGTTCATAGTAACTTGAAAAAAACCAGTCACAAAAGACAAGGGACAAGAGAAGGAGTGTATACGCCACAACGACTTCTGTTGTCCCTTGTCTTTTGTGACTGGTTTTTTTCAAGTTACTATGAACCAACTAGCCCGCATTTCAACCCTTAAGCAGATCGATGTTTAAGTGAGATGACGGTTAGTCTATTAGATAAATTTGGTTTTTGAAGTCCTTAACGTAACGTGTCGCAGAATGACTGCGGTCCCGATGGTTGTCTGTGATGTTGCAATCTACCTTTTCTTGTTAATCTGTCTTGTGTGCGCATTTTTTAACAGAGTATACTGAGGGGCCACTTGGTCAGACGTATTATAAACAAAAACGTAGCATATGGACGGGACGTAGAAGGGCGAAGACAGGACAGGTTGTAGCAACCGTCCTGTCTTCGCCCTTCTACGTCCCGTCCATATGCTACGTTTTTGTTTATAATATGTGTGCGCAAGCGTGGTTTGATACTGAAAGGTATAAATGTGATCGTTTCTGAAAAAAAAATGCCGTCGATAGTCCAGTGTCGTCCTGTTTTCTTGTTCTGTGTGTCCGTTTTTTGCCCAGTGTCGTCCTGTTTTCCTGTTCTGTGTGTCCGTCTTTTGCGCTGATTTTATTTCTGCAATCATCTACCGACTCGCCCAGCTCACCACTCTACTGAATCCTACAGCTGGTGCTTTTTTTTCAGTCCCTAATTACCACCATCACAGCGAACTTTCTTTCTATCGAATACGGACGGTGTTCAACCTCGTGAATCTGATATCCGCCGAAAAGTGGCGTTTATATTGCAATGGAACTGCGCTGGGATTTTAAGTCGGTTAGCTGAGCTAAAGTTACTCTTGAAAAAGACTTGTGTAGCAGTATTGGCCCTGTTGAAAGCTGGCCTGCTAAGCGGGAGATGTTTGACTGGATATGACACCCATAAAAACTGCAGCATAAAGTCATTTCCCGCAGGAAGTGCCGCGCTTTACATAAGAAGGGAAATTTCACATGTTTCTTTCAGCGTTACCGATCTTTGTACGGATGATATTGAGCTAGCAGCTGTGAGAATACAGCTCGGCTTTCGAGCCCTTTCTATTGCATCCGTGGTGGTGTCCCCGCGGAAGAAGGCGGCATTGAATTTGTTTCTACAGCAGCTCTGCGACCGCTGCCCAGCTCCTCGAATCTGCGGTGATTTCAACGCCCATCATGCCGTCTGGGGTGAAAGGAACACGGATTCCTGTGGACGCAAACTCGCAGACGCTATTGACAGTTTGGACCTGTGTGTTACCAATGACGGAAGCTCCACTTTATTCCGGCCTCCAGCCTCAGCGACTACTATAGAGCTTACTCTGCATTCACCTGACCTCCGCTTGATGTGGTCAACACCGCCTGACCGCATGGGAAGTAACCACTATCCGATTTTTGTGTTTTCTGCCGACTTTCGTATGCGTGGTCCTAAAATCAGTAGTGTGGTCAACCGGGACCAATACAGAGATCATCTAGAACGTGCTTTTGGCGATGTTATTCACAAAATGATTTCTAGTAAAGTGACAGCAACTACGGCAGTCAAGTTACCTTATCATTTTCCGGCCCCGGATTTAAAACTCAGGAACCTTTGCGCAGCGACAAGGTCAGAGCACCTACTCATGCGGAAGAAGGACGACAGGAAGCTGAAGACGACCTCCAATAGGCTGAATTCTGCCGTTAGACGGCACACGAATAAGCTGTACAGGTCGCAATGGGCCTCATTCTGCGCTAGTTTGACTGTTCTCACCGATGACGAGAATATGGCGAGTTATTGGCAGCCTTGCTGGAGAGCCTCTCCCTTCGAAGCCTTTTGAAGCTCTTGCAATACGCAAGGAAAAACCTATTGCGTACTTGGCAGAGGAATTTGCAGACGCACTCGTACACGCTAATTCCTGAATGCATATATATACACCACCTGCTTCCTCCAGGTCTATCATGGACGTCCCGTTCGCGCTTCGGAAGCTTCAGACTGTGCTCAGTGGCCTGCGGCGCCGGTGTGCACCAGGTCCCTATAGCATCCCCAACCAAATGCTGCATAATCTGCCCCTGGAACTCAGGAAGCAGCTCTTAAACTTCATCAATCGAGTTTGGGAGACTGCCGATGTTCCTCCGTCATGGCAGGTGGCACATGTAGTTCCAGTACTGAAGCCTGGCAAAGACATGACGGACCTTGCCTCGTATCGCCGTGTGTCATTGACCTCCTGTGTAGCTAAGAAGATGTAGAAGCTGGTAAATGAAAGCTTATCGTGGTGGCTTGAGGTCACCAAGGCACTGCCAACATGTATGACAGGATTCCGCCGAGGTGTTTGTGCCCAGGACAGCGTCTTAGATTTGGTGAGTCACATTGAACGCCAGAGAGCTTTCGGCCTTTCCAACTTAGCCATTTTTCCCGACATTTCAAAAGCTTATGACAACGTGCTTCAGACCTCCATTCTAAACATATGTATCAGCAGCGTGAACACAAAACCAGGAAGAAAGAGAAGATAAGTACAAAGCGCTGAACTTCCAACTTTTATTTGAACAAAAATTGAACATGCACTTACATAGACACACCAGGTAAAAGCCCACCAGGGGGAGTGGTCAAGGCACGCGAACGAACTAGGGACCCACACGATGTCCAGGGCATCAAAAGATAACAAGAATCACACTATACAATGAGCTCTAAGATATGAAGCACGAATTATATGTGTAAAAAGACTGGAGAAACAGGGTTGAGTGTGCGCGAGTGAAAAAAAGGTGAAAAAATGTAACAACAGAGTTGAAGGCACGAATGTTGCTAAAACATGAGAAGGCGAGAAGACGGTAAAAAGATTAGCGAAACGAAGGATGAGCGCCCACAATTAACACGGCTAGAATGAAAATGCAGCATATGAAGTGTGCCTTTAAGAACCCGGTAAAATCAGATAAAACCACAAAGAAAGGTGTATTCATTTTGAGATAATGGTATAGTCGGGGTGCTTACACAACCTTCGTTAAGTCCAGAGATGTGGGCTGCTTCAATGATTTCGCGCTTTAGCTTTTTTTTATGCTTTTTTAAGACGGTTGCTTTCTTGAAATGAAGAATGCATTTTTTTTTTGCTTTCACATGACCGGCAATGGACGGGCGAGCTCTTCAACGCCGCCCCAGTTAAATTGTTCTTATGTTCCATTAACCTTTCATTTAAGCATCTTCCTGTTTGGCCTATGTAAGCCTTACCTCAAGTTAAATTAATGGAATATAAAATTCTCTCCACACAAGGCACAATAGGGTCTCGGTGCCGGGTTGTACAGCCACTGTTCTTTTTCTTTTCGTTCACTTCGTTGCACAGACTTGACAGGCGCAGTGGGGCTGAAAAGACTACGTTTACGCCTGCTTTTCTACCAATTTTCTTAAGATCATAAGATATTTGGTGCAGATACGGCAAAACTGTAACACTTTTGTTCCGCTGGTACGTGTCATCCTGGCTTCATATTCATGCTTCATACCAATCAGGGTTTTTTTTTGCTACAGACGACAGGACAGATTGCGGGTACCCTGATTGCGTCAGCCTCAACACTTGATTCAAAAAACTGTCTTGCAACTTGTGTTCACAACGTTTTGTGAGTGCTTTTTTAAAAGTTGACTTCACGATGTTCCTTTTTACAAGTTTTGAGTGGGCTGAATCGTAGGGAAGGATGGGCTTATTGGCTCTTGGTTCAAATAAACAGCAGACGTGGTTCTCTCCGAAAAACACCTTTAACTCTAGAAACCGCATAGCGTTTTGTTTTGGAAATTCATGGGTAACTCAAGAGGTGACATACATGGTATTAGAAAAAACGTGGAGGCCTTGAGTTGCTTCCCTTTTAAATGCTTCAGTGTCGCAATCTAAGAAAACCAAGAACTCATAAAAATACGGGAAATTTTGAGAACGCTTGAAGAGTCGAGCTTGTCCTTCAAAGATCTGCCATGTATAGCCAGGAAAAGGTCGCTCAATATGGGGACAATGCATGAGCCTATACATATGCCTTGTTTTTGTATCAATCTCGAACCGTTCCACTCAGATACTGTAGATTTTAGGTAAGTTCACAGAAACTAAATGAAGCCATCCTCAGATACGCCACAGTCATTATGAAAGGCCACCACACCGTGTCTGTCGATGGCGTCGCGAACACATTCTACGAGGGAATCCTGACTAATGGAATAAAACAGGTCTTTTATATCAATGAAGAAGCCATGGAACGCCTTTGTTATTCTTTGTTCTGTTCTTGTGCAGGAATCTGACAACTTCTTCGGTGTTTTTTGCAAGAAAGGGGTCATTGACTGTAAGTCGCTTGAGACTGCTTTGGAGAAACTTGGCGACTTCTTTTTGTCAGTTCATCTTTCCCGACATTTGAACCAAGATTTCAACAAAGAGCCAATAAGCCCATCCTTCCCTACGATTCAGCCCACCCAAAACTTGCAAAAAGGAACATCGTGAAGTCAACTTTTACGAAACCACTCACATAACGTTGTGAACACAAGTTGCAAGACAGTTTTTCGAATCAAGTGTTGTGGCTGACGCAATCAGGGTACCCGCAATCTATCCTGTCGTCTGTAGCAAAAAAAAAGTCCTGATTGGTATGAAGCATGAAAGTGAAACCCCGGATGACTCGCGACAGCGGAACAAAAGTGTTACCGTTTTGCCGTATCTGCACCAAATATCGCATAATCTTAAGAAAATTGTTAGAAAAGCAGGTGTAGACGTAGTATTTTGAGCCCCACTGCACCGGTCAAGCCTGTGCAACGAAGTGAACAAAAAGAAAAAGAACAATGGCTGTATAGCCCAGCGCCGAGACCCTATTGTGCCTTGTGTGGAGGGAGTTGTATATTCCATTCTTTTAACTTGCGGTAAGGCTTACATAGGCCAAACAGGAAGATGTTTAAATGAAAGGTCAATGGAACATAAGAACGATTTAACTGGGGCGACGTTGAAGAACTTTCCCGCCGATTGCTGGGCATGTGACAGCAAAAATAAATGCTTTACACATTTTAAGAACGCTACCGTCTTGAAAAAAACAAAAAAAAAAACAGCTAACGCGCGAAATCATTGAAGCAGAACACATCTCAGGGCTTAAGGAAGGTTGCATAAGCAGCCCATCTATCTCATTATCTCAAAAAGAAATCACCTTTCTTTCTGGTTTTATTTTATTTTACCTGGTTCTTAGAGGCACACTTCACATGTTGCATTTTCATTCTAGCCGTTTTAATTGTTGGCGCTCATCATTCGTATCGCTAATCTTTTTACCGTCTTCTCGCCTTCTCATGTTTTTAGCAAAATTCGGGCCCTAAACTCTGTTTTTCCATTTTTTCACCGTTTTTTGTCACACGCGCACACTCCACTTTGCTTTTTCCTGTCTTTTTACACGTCATTCGTGCTTCATATGATAGATCTCATTGTTTAGTGTGATTCTTGTTATCTTTTGATGACCTGGTCATCGTGTGGGTCCCAGTTCGTTCTTATGCCTTGACCACTCCCCATGGTGGGCGTTTACCTGGTGTGTGTATATAAGTGCGGGTTCAGTTTTTGTTCAAATAAAGTTGGAAGTTCAGCGCTCTGTACTATCTTCTCCTTCTTCTTCCTGGTTTTCTGTTCGCGCTGCTGATACATATGGATCGCAACCTACTAGCCCGGCAGATGGTGTTAATTCTAAACAGTTTGCAAGGCATGGGCATACAGGGCCATATGTTAAGATTCATTTACAAGTTTATAAGTGATCGTGCGGTTCGTGTACGGTTAGGGAGTACCTTAAGCACCAAAAGGGCTATATCACGAGGTGTGCCGCAACGAAGTGTTCTTTCCCCCGCGCTCTTTAACGTCGTAATAGCTGGCCTTGCCGATTCCTTGCAAAAAGTTGCAGGCAAGTGCGTATGTCAATATATGCTGGCGGCATATGTATTTGGATTACTGGCTACCAACACAAGCGAATAGCCCTGATAGCTCGATAGGCTCTACTTTCGTTACATGCTTACCTTGAAGGCATGGGATTGTCTCTATCAGTGGAAAAATCCGGCTTTGTTCTGTTTCCAGGTGTCGGAACACGTCAAGCGCGGTTGAAGATAGACCTTGGTCGCTCTTGCATCCGCCAATTCAACCAGACGCGTTTCCTGGGCGTCATTATTGACTCCCGTCTACAGTGGCCAAAAGGTGTCGACGCGATTGTTTCATCTATATCTTCGCGTCTCAGTGTGATTCGTAGAATTGCACGTGAGCAATGAGGAAACCATCCTTCTTCAATAGTCAAACTTCATGGAGCGCTGGTGGTCAGTCGCATAATGTATCAATTACCTTAAATTTTCCCATCGGCATCACAGCTTGAACGTCTCGAAGTTGTCCACAGAAATGGCATAAGAAGAGTCATTGGAGTTCCTCAGGCGGCTGCGAACAAGGCAGTACTTCTTGAGTCTCTATCGAAACCTCAGCCTTGTCGCTTCTGAGAGACTACTAATGCATCTTGACCGCCTAGGAGACACGGTAGCTGGGCGATCCTTTCTCCAGCGGCTGTGCAAGACATATGTGTCGAAGGTCTACTTGGCACTTAATACTCTTAGTTCTTTTGGCCTTAATGTCTGAGGGCAAAGTAAACAGTTGAAACCCCCCTGGTCTTTTCCGACCATCTACTGTAAGGTCACAATTCCCCATGTGAGCGCAAAGCGCAGCTCTTCTTTGGCAGCAACGCGTTCGCTCGTACTTGAACATTTGGAAACAGAGTATGCCCGCCATCTTGAAATTTTCACGGATTGTTCTGTGGACAAGGTTAAACAAGCTAGCGCAGCGGCTGTTTACATTCTTTCTTTGGACTGTAAGTGGTCTGTACGCTTTACTGCTGTCGTATCCTCCATAACAAGCGAAAGTGTTGCTATTGAGGCGGCTTTACGCAAGTTAGGGTCTTATCCGGCTTAACCTGTTGTCATCGTAACTGATTAAAAATCTGCCCTTCAGAGGTTACAGCGCGGATTCCCCACTGATGCCTTGTCTATGAGCTCTCTGCGCTTGGTGGAGAATCTGCACAGCAGAGGTTTTACACTATATTTTCAATGGGTGCCCTCTCACTTAGGAGTCAGGAACAATGAGGTGACAGTCTCGCCAATAAAACTCTTTCAAGGAATCCATCAAAAAAAGTACCTCAAGATAGAAAAAGTTTCTACAGGAAAATGGTGCTCGATCGTTTCAGTACCCTGTTGAGTGTGCCCAAGAAGCTATGTGTGACCAAGGGACTAAGAAGATCCCAGGCCACTCTACTACGACGAATTCGCACGGCCTCTGCTCAAACTCCTGCCAGGATGCATAAGACGGGCATGGCATCGTCGGCGCTATGTTCTATATGTGGTGGGTGCGGGGATATCGAACGTTATATTACGTACTGCCCAGAGTACAACGCAGAAACGTATGTGATCTTCGCTTCCTTCAAGAAGACAGGAATCCTTCAGAGTACAGTTCAGGACATTGTCTACCCGTGTGGAAACCAGACATGCAGAAGGGAGGTTGCACGCCTTCTTTTAACATTTCTGCAGGACACAGATCTTGTTTCTAAATGGTGGCAGCAGGAACAGAACATGGTCTACTGTGATTGAATGTGTGTGTGGATGGTGTCTTCTGGAGTGGACTATGTTATACTGTGAGTGAATGTGTGAATGGATTGTGGCACTGCAATGGACTATGTTCTACTGTGACTGAATATTTGCATAGTTGGTGACTTCTGTAGTGGAATGTGGTGTGGACTGTGTGGAGTGAATATGTGCATAAATGGTGACTGCGGGAGTGGAATATGTACTATTTTAAGTGACTGCGCGCATAGCGGGGTAGACCTGGCAGGTTTTAGGACATTATTAACATAGAAGTGACGCTACGGTGGAGCAATTGCCGGCAGAATAAGCAAGGCTAATGCCACTTGTAGCATTGAACACCTCAACTCAACTCAACAGCTGAGTAATGACGGGAGATTGTATACAAAAGGCTGAATGTGGTGAAATAGGCGAGGAAAAAAATGAATAGTATTGGGAGCGATCATAAGAGGTGTAATGTTTAGGTATAGGGGGAAAGGTGAAGCTGGACAAGAAGAACATAACATGGAGCATGGAATTCGGTACATGATTGACCGCCTTTTCATGACCATGTCACAAGGGGCAGAGAAGTGTATACGGAAAGGCTCAAAGCAGCTCCCGGGGCACACCGGAAAGCAAAACAAGAAAATACCGTTGAACAAAAGAGAAATGGGGTGGGCACAGAAATGTGGTGCAGAAAAAGGTTAAAGCTACAGCCGATAAGTGGATGGCTTATAATCGAAGAAGAGATAAGCAGACACCTTCAAAGTTCTGAAACTGCCGATAAGTGGATGGCTTATAATCGAAGAAGAGATAAGCAGACACCTTCAAAGTTCTGAAACTATCTGAAGGCACTTCGTACAAAATCGAAAGAAACACGCCACCATATACAAGACGACGACGGTAACGTATTGGAAAATGAAGCGGCCATGCGAATTACTTGTGAACAGCAAGTAGAGGCTTTTAAGGCGTGTGATAGCACGAATGGTATGCGGTTTGTTGCATGCTGGTCCCAAGGACAGGTTTTGGACATAGACATAGACCAGTAAGAAATGGGGAAAGTTGAGAAAAGGGACCTTTGTATGCTGCAACAGGTTTGAATAAAAATGCGGAGAAGTTCATTGCATTTCTTGGAAAAGAAAAGAGGAAACTTTGTATGCTGATCTAAGTGGCGTGTTTAAAACTATAAAGATTCGAGAAAACTGGCGAGCGGAAGAAATTGAGCGTGATATAAAAGGCAATTGTAAAAAAGATCGCTTTAGGTCCTATATGCCTCGAAAGGTGACATTGCCATTGCGCAGAGCAGCACTGGAAGCCATCAAGGATGAGGTGCAAGGTTGGACTGAAGAGGCCAAGGTACTGCGAGAACTGCAGAATGGGTTCAGGCGAGGTCGTTGATTAGACGACCCAGTGTACCGAAACTGCAGCAAGTGAATAGCGACCATTGTGGATGGCGTTTTTAGACATGAAATGGCTTACGACAATGTAAACCACGCCCTATTAGGGCAACTTTTTTAAAAAGAGGGTGTAGGCATTAAAAGAATGCGTTTCTTGAAGGAAGTCTTCAAGGAGCAGCTTAAGTAGCTGAAGCGCACAGAAGACAGCACACAAACAACACGGGACAGGCTCAAAGAATATCACGAGGCAAGACAGGCGCTGTCTGGTGTTGTTCTTTCGGCGCTGTGGGGTGTTATTCTTTGTCTGTGTGCTGTCTTTTGTGAGCTTCATGTACTTAAGCAACACCCAAACTTGCCCCTGATGGTGGACTACAAGCAGAACAACGTAGCATTTAATTTTCAAGAAATAGGCGCAGGAAGAGCTCCGGATAAAAGTAGGCTTAGGCAGGAATGTCTATCACTACTTCTTTTTGTGGCGCATGCCAGAGAGGTTGAAAGGAAGGTATGTGGAAATGAGCGGATTAGGGTTTACAGTGCCGTGGCGGTGGGAGGCCAACTGGAGACAAGTGGCACAACGGCAGTGATATATGCCGATGTTATCGTGCTTCTAGCAGACGGCCAAACATTTGTGCTAAAGAGGTCGAGGTTCTAGCGCTGAGACTTAGCGCGGAAAAATATGGAGTTGGGGTTTATAATGATGAGCCCCGCATGAACACGCTACAAAATTTAGTTACCTCTAGTTGAAGAGTACAAGTGTCATAGTATGCGGGTAAATGATGGCAGAGACTACATTCGAGACCGCAGGTGTCGAAATTATCAAGAAAGCAATAGAAAAAGCAGAGGTCGTAAATCGCGCGCTCTGGGGATATAGTTAATATAAAGTTATTCAGGGAATCTGGAAAGGCGGAGCGTTACCACGTTTGACGTTTGCAGACGTAGTGGTGTGCTTGGGATCTAGACAAACTGATGACGATTATAAAATATGATTATAAAAATGACGATTATAAAAAGAGCGCCACGGCACAAGGCATTTTTCTTCTACTCTAGGTGGGGTCAAAGACCCATTTCCTAAGCATTTCACCCTAAAGAAGCCGAGCACCAGGCAGGGGAAAGCTTGAACCCATTGTAACACCGGTGGGTACCTGCGTGAGACTAGGGATCGAACCCCGCACCTCTCGCATGCGAGGCGGATGCTCAAGCCACTAGGTCACCGCTGCGGTCTACCACAAATTGTGCGCTTCAAATAAAACCGAGGACAGTCGCTGCCTTGGAAACAATAGTGGAGCAGTTCAAAGTGATATGGGGCGGGCAACGTTCCAAGCGCGTGAGGCAAAAAGGAAGGTGCAGAAGGAATAACATTTGACGCAAACGAATGAGAATAAATGAACGGCAAAATGTCACGTGCTTGTACGATGCAGTATTGATAATGCACTAGATAGAGGAGCTACATAGTTAGCTTTTAAACTTCCTCAGTTAGCTTTTTTAAAGTTTTTTTTTTGAAAAATAAAATGCTATATAACTCGACTTTGCAGCTCTGTAACATTAAAAGGTAAAATATTTTTGTCAATTCCAGAGGTAGTGGATAACGTTTCGAGATTAGGACTGGGTGTCTGAGGACGAAAAGATAGCGGCAATAATTTGGCACGACGGATGGCATTCATTCTTGCTGAATGCAAGACAAAAAACCGTATGCAGTGCAAGGTCCTCCAACACCTCGTGCACGACTCCACCTAGGAATCCAAGAAGCAATGAGGTGCGGAACAGCTTGGAATGCTCAGTTTTCAAAAAAAAAAAAACAAGCAAAGCAAGCAAAGAACGACTGAAAGTTTAGTGGAGAAGGACAAGAGAGTTTGTCACATCAATCAGTATGAGGCCGGCACGATGGAGGAATTGATTGATTTAGTGGCTGAAGTCCTAGAACGTATGATGGCGTGCAGCTGAACGGCGCGTGACGCCGCCATGAGGGGGGAGCTCAATTCGGCTGCACTTCGGCGTCATCATCTTCGGCGGCTGATGCTGCTCCTGCTGCATAAGGCCGCTGCTGCTGCTACAGTTACCCCCCCCCCCCTCTTTTTACTAATGAAACAATCCGGTGAAGCTGGGAGCCGGAACGTTACTTTCCACTTCTGAGGAGTGGCAGGGGAAGATGGCGGAGGAGGGCAGCCGGCCACACATGGATGTGCAGTGGGCGGAGCGTCCTCTGTGAAGGCTGGCTTCGAGCGGCCGATTGAAATGGTGTCAGTGCGCCCATGAATGTCGACGATGAAGAACTTCGTTGTTCTGTCGAGTACATGGAAGGGGCCGTCGCAGGGGCGCTGAAGCGGCTTGCGGAGAGAGTATCGGCGAACAAAGACGTGTGTGCAGGTGGCTAGTTTGCATGGAACGTGTGAAGATGGCCGAGGCTGGAGTCGGAAATGGGGCGCTCAGAGATGACGGCAAAAGTGGCGGAACTGCGTCACGTGATCGGTAGGGTCGGCACTTGTAGATGAATCGGTAGGATCGAAAAATTCACCAGGAAGACGCAGGGTCGAGCCGAAGACGAGCTCTGCCGGAGAGCAACGATCTTGTTTCAGTGTAGCACAGAGGCTAAGCAGAACCAGTGGTAGGGAGGAATTCAAGTGGGTGGTGTCGACTTGGGCTTTGATGGATGCTTTTACCGAACGATCGAGGTGTTCGATCATGTCATTGGCGATGATATGGTGAGCAGTAGTTCTACTTCGGGAAGTTCCAAGTAAAGTCATAAGGTTATTAAAAAGTGAAGGTTCAAACTGGGCGCTACGGTCGGTGGCGATGGTCGAGGGAACCCCGTGCCGGGAAACCCAGCCGGCGACGAACGTTCTGACGATGGTGTCACTGGTGGCGTCAGGCAGAGGGAACGCTTCGGGCCAGCGAGTAAACCGATCGATGCAAGTAAGAAGATGTGATTCACCAGAGGAAGGTGGCAAGGGACCCAAGATATCGATGTGGACGTTGTCAAAACGGGCTGACAGCGGAGGCACGAGCCGAAGGGAGAGGTCGTGTGTCGCTGAGTTTTAGACTGCTGGAAAGCTAGGCACGCACGGGTACAGGCGCGCTCGTCCTTGTTGATGCCGGGCCAGACGTAACGTTTTGTGAGAAGGTGCTTCGTGGCTCGAATTTCGGGATGGGACAGGCCGTGAAGGGCGTCGTAGGGAAGACGACGAAAGGCAGAGGGGACCAAGGGGCCCGGAATATCGGCCGAAGTGTCGCAAACGATGGGGCCGGGGCACGAAGGGAGGAGAATGTCGCGGAGAACTAGCGAAGCAGGGTCCTTGCGAAGGCCCATAATTTCCGAGTCATGTTGCTGTGCTTTTGCAAGGTTGGCAAGGTCGAGGTTCGGTGATGGAATAGCAGAGACGAGTTTAGCAATAACACGTGACAGAGCATCGGCCGGGGCGTTGTCAAGACCTTGCACATGTATGATATCGGTGGTGATTGCTGCCACGTAAAAAAGGTGACGAATTGCATGGGGCGAGAATTTACTGCTCCCCGATTTGATGGCAAAAATGAGTGGTGTGTGATCGATGACGATGGGGAACTTCCTGCCTAGGAGGTGCTTGAATTGCAGCACGGACAAGTACAAGGCAAGAAGCTCACGGCCGAAAGGACTGTAGCGGCTTTCGGCAGCGGAAAACTTTCGGGAGAAAAAAGACAGAGGGCTCCAAGCACCATTCACGGCTCCAAAGCCGGAGTAGGAGGCGTCGGTCATGAGGCGTGGGGGTGCATCAGGATGCGGATGGGCAAGGGAAGCGAAATAGGATAGTTTCGCTTTGGCGGCCTGGAAAGAATCCTGAGCAGCTGAAGACCATATCAGCTGTGCAAAAGCTTGTTTTCAGGCCCTGAAGCATGTCTGTCAATGGCTTGAGGAGTGCTGCACAGGGAGGGATAGGCGAAAAAAGTTTATGAGGCCGAGAAATTCACGGAGCTTGCGGACTGAGGCAGGTTGCGGAAAGTCTTGAATGGCCTTGACGTTTGATGGGAGAGGCCGGATGCCAGACCGGTTGACACGGTGACCAAAGAAGTCGAGCTCTGACTTGCCGTATTCACATTTTACTCTGTTGATGATCAGCCTGTAATCAAAGAGACGTTTGAAAAGCTGCCGGAGGTGTTGCAAGTGCTGCTACGTGTCGCGACTGAATACGAGGAGGTCATCGATGTAGGCCATGCAGAAAGGTAGACCCTGTGTAACTTGTCCACGAAGCGTGGAAATGTCTGGCCAGATGGCATGCGGAGGTATTCGAAGAGGCCGAATGGTGTAATGATTGCAGATTTAGGCACATTGGATCGTTCTACAGGGATTTGGTGGCAGACTTTCACGAGATTGATTTTAGAGAGCACTGTGGTGCCATGCAGCGCTGCAGTAAAATCCGCGATGTGATGTAGGGGATAACGGTCCGGAACGGTAGCGTTGTTGAGGGCGCGGCCATCGCCACAGGGCCGCCAGTCCCCTGGGGGCCTCTTCGGTGCCATGTGGAGAGGGGATGCCCGTGGGCTAGATGAAGGTTGGATAATTCCGACCTCCAGCATATGTTCGAACAGGTTGCGGGTGATATGTAAACGGTTTGGAGCAAAGCGACGGGCTCGGGCGTGTGTGGACGGGCCAGTGGTCACAATATGATGCCTGACCTGGGGTTTGGCGCGCAGTTAGAGGTTGGAAGGACGGAGTACACACTAAACAAATTCTCACCCTTAATGGTGCAAATCAGCTGTCCCCAGACGAACACCCTTTTGGGTGCTAAAAAGGGTGCAAAGATCAGTCCCCTTCAGGAAGGCTGCAAAGCATGAAAGTATCGATGGCGCGCATCAATCCAAGGCTTTTGCTTCATGGGTGAATCAATGTGGAGCACCCTTCCAACATGCAATCGTAGAGGTGTTATGGAAAAATAGTACCCTTTAATGAGGTTGCAGCCGTTACATCCTCTAAAGTTCACTAAGTGCACCCTTCATTAAGGGTGCTGATCTCTGCACCCTTTTTTAGCACCGAAGAATTGGAAAATGGTGTTCGTCTGGGGACAGCTGATTTACACCCTAAAGGGTGCGAAATTGTTTAGTGTGGAGAAGGGTATTCATCCAGGAGGATCTCGTAGGCGGACTGGTGTGGGCTGGGTATACTGGGAAGCGGTTCAGGAAGACGGATGCCCTGAACGAGAGGTTCGTCGCGGCGTCCACGAGACACTTGCTGCGAATGTTTACCAGCAGATTTTAGTACCGCAGGAAATAAGCTCCGAGGATTGGGTAGTGTACGTCCGCGCCGAGGAAAACCCATCGGTACGCACGTCGGAGGCCCAAATTGGGTTTGAGAGCACGTGCGCCGTACGTAGCGATGGGGGTGAGGTTTGCGGCATGTAGCGATGGGCCTGTGCGGCGAGAAGGGGATGATGTAATGCTGCTGGGGAGGACGATCACCTCTGCTCCGGAGTCAACGAGAAAACGGATGCCCGAGGTGTTGTCTCCAATGAAGAATAAGCGGCTAGTCTCCGGGGTGACACCACTTTCCGCCTCTAGTGGTGTCGTCGGAAGTTTCCCTGCAAGCGACAGGGAGGGGTACACCGACGCGCTGCTTCGCCAAAGGTGCGGCCATACCAGCACTCGCTGGGTTGAAGAGGTGGCGTGGCGCTACGGCAGCAAGGTGACGTCTGGCGACGGGAAGGCGAAAGAGAGCGGGAAGTCGACAGTACGGCGATTTGGTCGGAGAGACGAGTGATCTGGGTGTGGAAGTCGTCACGGAGGCTCTGAAGGTCCACGCGAGAGGGAAGAGAGGATGGCGGGGTGGGAGGCTGCGAGACGGTGCAGAGAGAAATTGCGGAGTAGGAAATGTCCCTGATGGAGTCCGCCAGCTCAGCGAGCTTCTCCAAAGACAATCCCTGGGCGGACACGCGCACTATGCGGACCGTCGACGGCAAGCGCTCACGCAGGAAGGCTTGGTCGAAGGCCTTGTCGCCCAGTAGCTGCTGGAGCCGCCGCAGCAACTGTGTACGTTTGCGGTCCCCCAGTTGTTCGGAGGAAATGAGTTGGTGCAGGCGGCAATGTTCCGAGACGGCTGTTCGCTTCATGAGCTCGGCAGCCAACGTATCAAATGGGGCCGATGCGGGCGGAGTTATCAGGAGGTCGCGGACTCCGGCAGGAATCTCAGGTGGTAGCGACGCAGCGACGTGACGAAACGTCTGCGTCGTGTGGGTGATGCGGCTAATATTGAACTGGCTGTTGACCTGAGCGAGCCAGAGCTGAGGATCGGCTGCCGAGAACTGAGGAAGGCGAAGGGACAGCACAGAGACGGCGCTGGAGGGTCCGTCACCAGGCATGGCGAAGGCGTTGTTGTCGGCGTTGGCCATGGTGGCAGCGGGTGTTCCAGCGGACGTCCGGAGTCACCACTTGGCCACGCCACTTAGTATGAGGCCCGCACGATGAAGGAAATGATTGATTTACTGGCTGAAGTGCTAGAACGTATGATGGTGTCACGCAGCCGAACGGCGCGTGACGCTGGCACTAGGAGGATCTCAATTCGGCTGCACTTCGGCGGCTGCTGCTGCTCTTGCTGCGTAAAGCCGCTGCTGCTGCTACAAGTAGTTTAGACGGAAGATATTGAGTGCTCTACGTATTAATGCCTAAATTACTCTTTTCACCACCCCGATACAAAGGGGGTTGAAATAATTATGCATTTATCCAGGAAAGCTGGGCATGATATGTTGAGTTAGATGGCCGAGAACGCTACATCTATGCGATAGAATCAATGCATGCGTGAAGCGCTGCAGAAATTCTTTCTGTGGAAGAGCTACGTCTCCCACGGAAAGCTTAGAAATAGGTAGCGGGTGCGTCACATCCGGTGGATGAAAGGCATTATCAGCTTCAGAGCTTCAGAGTTGAATAAACCATTTCGAAAGGCTATTTCCTCTGCGAGCATAAAGGGAAAATGCGCCTTCGTGAGAAATAAACATGTCTGGCGCACATCCTAGGTTCCGCCACAGGGTGTATAAACTAGACTGTCAGGAATAAAAAAAATGAAGGATGATTGATCACGGTTAGCCGAAATGCGAATTAGGTGTGTAACACTTCGTTTTTGGCTTCTGCTTCGGTTTGATGCTTGGTTTTCAAGGTCCAGGAAAGCGGTGGGGCTTGTGCCTCAAGATAACGGAGGGAGGCTTTCGACAGAGAAACATCGGCGAAACCCGCATTTTATTGCAGGTGCACTAAAATAGGCTTTAGAGCTAGAGGGGCGCTTTTTTCGCCAGAGCCTTATGAGCGGTGTAGATCATCCTAATATAGATCAAAAGTGCTAATGTTGAATGCATCAGCACTGTGTGTCTACTCATATGTGTGTGTCTACTCATTCTTGGTCCCTTGTCCTGTTTGAGCTATTGCTCCGAAATATGAGCCAACAAGCCCGAATTTCGACGTTGCTCAAGCCTGGTTAAGTCCCCTGCAGGACAGATGCTTCTCCCATATGTCTCCAATTAACCCTGTCCGGTGCGCGCGGCTACGCTTGCCTTCTCTTAGAATCCACGCCGTTGCCCCTACGACCAGCAGTAATCTTGCCTTCGCATTACAAGCCCTGCCCAAGCCCATTTCTTCCTCTTCATTTCTATTAGGATGTCATTAACCTGGGTTTGTTCCCTCACGCAGTCTGTTTTCTCCCGGTCGTTTAACGTTATGCCTATCATTTTCCTTTCCATAGTTTGCTATGTTAATTGTCCTCAATTTAAGTTATCCTCATCTAAGGATGACGTATATAGGACCCTGATCCGACACCGTTAAGGAAAGAACATAGTCACCAAGCATCAAAAAACCGCCGACTAGCTTCACCCTGCAATGTTCTCGAGCTTTCAATCATATTCTCCAACATCCGCATCCTGCTTCCAAAGCGCGTCATCCAAGAGGAACATACTCATATTAACTGAGACTTGGTTAAACAGTGACGTACTGGACCCTGAAATCGCAGTTGATCTACCAGATCTCCAAGTGTGTCGTAACAATCGCAAAAGCTCACAGGGGGGGGGGGGGGGGGGTCTTATTCCAGTTTTGGGGTACAGCATGATGTTTTGGTAACGCCGCATCCGATATCAAGTCATTATGGCTCATCTGTCACGCTTCCCCGTAACAGTGCTGGTTGGCGTACGCTGCAAACGCCCGAAAACTAATGCAAACCTCTCTCGTCATCTGCACAATAGTATTGATGAACTTGATTCCACCTACCCAAATTCTCGATTTTCTTTTTGGTGATATTAACTGCCTGGACATTCATTAGCAGAGCATAGCTAGCGCTGCAATAATATGTAATGCAGAGGCAAATAACTTAAACGATATCTGCTTAAATTTTAATCTTAATCAATTAGTCTCTCAACCAACCCGTGCCTCAGGAGGATCAGCGAATGTTCTCCACCTAATACTAACTAAAAAGAACCTGTCATCCATCAGTTACCTCCCTAAAAATCAGCTGTCACAACGTCATGAATGCTTTATTCTCATTTCCGTCTACTGAAAGCAGGCATCCGAGAAAACAATATATCAGTACGATAATCGCGACTATAATGCAATTCCAGATACAGTTTGTGCGTTTTTATCGCGAAGACTCTCAAAATTTCCCCGCCTCAACCGCTGGCTCATTTGCGATGAAACTGCACACAGAGCTTTCGTATTATGGTAACTTTAGTATAGTAGCAAGTTTGACAACGGTACTTACTGAGTTGAACCGTGCATGATGCGAAAACGTAATCGTCTACGTAGAGATCGACCCCGCCGCGGTGGCTCAGTGGTTAGGGTGCTCGACTACTGATCCGGAGTTCCCGGGTTCGATCCCGACCGCGGCGGCTGCGTTTTTATGGAGGAAAAACGCTAAGGCGCCCGTGTGCTGTGCGATTTCAGTGCAAGTTAAAGATCACCAGGTGGTCGAAATTATTCCGGAGCCCTCCACTACGGCACCTCTCTTCCTTTCTTCTTTAATTTCCTCCTTTACCCTTCCCTTACGGCGCGGTTCAGGTGTCCAACGATATATGAGACAGATACTGCGCCATTTCCTTTCCCCCCAAAACCAATTATTATTATTATCATTATTATTATTATTATTATTATTATTATTATTATTATTATTATTATTATTATTATTATTATTATTACGTAGAGATCGGCGAACCAAAACTCGCAGGCGACGTTTTTTCGCTGAATGGCGGTATTGGCGCCATCTGTTTTCGGCAGTCGAAGGCGTACCGACAAGGCCGCCGAGGCGAGCGTTGCAAGAAGCGCGGGCCCTTTGAATATGCCTTTCCGGCTGTTTCGTCTGCTTAAACTGAAGCGCTTACAACATTATCGGCTAATTGAGCAAAAAGATATCAGAACAACTGATTTAACAAGGCTTTACCTTTCAAAGAATATTGTTTGCAACGCTCGTCTCGGCGGCCTTGTCGCGACGCTTTCGACTGCTGAACAAAGATGGCGCCACAACCGCCCTTTAGCGAAAAAACGTTGCCTGCCGGTTTTGGTTTGCCGATCTCTACGTAGACGATTACGTTTTCGCATCATGCACGGTTCAACTCAGTAAGTACCGTTGTAAAACTTGCTACGATGCAAAAGTTACCATAATACGCAAGCTCCGTGTGCAGTTTCATCGCAAATAAGCCATCGGTTGAGGCGGGGAAATTTTTGAGTCTTCACGATAAAAACGCACAACACTCTATTAACGCCTTTTTTCAACTTATGCAAACCCGCACTTCATACTAGCTCAGTTAATGAAAACGTTTTTATCTTCAAGAGCGAATTAAGTCATCTCACTAATATGTTTGGCTTGAAGATTACTTTTCCAACTAACCACTAAGAAACGACGGCTTCCCCGGCGCCTGCAGCTAATAAAATCAGAAAGAATCGCTAGTTTCGTACAGCCAAAAGCAACGACACGCCTGCTGTATGGGAAAAATACTTCGAGGTCGAAAATCAGACTTTCCGTTCGTAGCGCTAAATACCCATTTTATCACGATAACTTACGAAACCTACTCATCAACAATTACATGCAATTATGGCAAGTGTTAAATCCTAAACAACACACACGAGGCGATTGCTGATTGGCATTAAGGACAAAAATTTATCAATGCATTCGCATCGGTCTTCGTGAAAGAAATTGAAGCTACTTCAGAGTTAGCGTCTTTTTTTCATGTTTTTCGAAGAATGTAGATATTCTATTTATTATTTATTTAAGTTGCTGCTAGCGTCATTATGAAATGATTATACGGGAAATAAGAACATTGCTAAGAGAAAAATAATAAAACATACATATTCTTCAGGGGTAGGTTAAATGGTCAAAAAGTACAGGTAGGCAAAAGAGGCAAATTTGCCGCGTCAAAAAGATAAAACAAGTCATTGACAATGAAAGGACCAACTTCACGATGCATTCAACATCGCATACATGACAAAGTTCTGAAAATCGCTTTATCAAGAGTTAGTAGTGCATTCAATAACTCAGTTTCCATCAAACGCTCCACCTACGACGCGAAAGAAGACAAGGATCCATAACAACTAGAAATATGAGAATGGGGCGGAGCGCATATGGCTGGTTATGTCAGGTCACGAATGACAGTTTACCAGTATCCCTCAAGAGAAAAGTATGCAACAGCTGTATCTTACCGGTACTCACCTGCGGGGCAGAAACTTCGAGGCCACCGAAAATAGTTCAGTTAAGTTAAGGACAACGGATCGAGCTAAGGAAAAAAAAGATATAGGTGCAACGTTATGAGACCGAAAGTGGGCAGAGTGGGCGAGGGAACAAACGCGGGCAAATGATATCCTAGTCGAAATCAAGGGGAAGAAATGGGCTTGGGCAGGGCATGTACTGCGAAGGCAAGATAACCGCTGGTCCTTCAGGGTAACGGAGGGGACTCCAAGAGAACGCAAGCGTACGTAGCAGGGGGGCGGGAGAAAGACAGGTAGGCGGATGAGATTAAGTTAGGCGCAGCTAGCAAAGGACAGGGTCAATTGGCCATGGGAAATTTTTTTTCTTTTTCGCTCTCAGCGCAACACGAACGGGACACAAGACGAAGGACTAGCACAAACAGGCGCTGTACTATCAACTGGTTTTTTATTCAAGAACGAAAAGCGTATAAATACAAACAGTCAACTACTTATCAATCAACAAAGGTTATCTGGAAGCGCCTGTTTGTGCTAGTCCTTCGTCTTGTGTCCCGTTCGTGTTGCGCTGAGAGCGAAAATGAACACTTACCAACCCGCCCAAATTTCCGCCTTGCAGGACATAGGAGAGGCATTTGCCCTGCAATGGGCGTAGTCAGGATAATAATCATGATTATTATGACGATGAATACATAATAAACCTGCATCTTCAGCTGGTATTGCCTTCGTCATCATCAAGCCTGACTAAACCAACTGCAGAGGAAATGCTTCGCCTATGTTTCTCCAATTAACCCTGTCCTTTGCCAGCTGCGCCCACACTATGCCTGCAAACTTCTTAATCTCATCCGCCCACCTAACTTTCTGCCGCCCACCGCTACGCTTGCCTTCCTTTGGAATCCACGCCATTACCCTTGAGGACAAGCGGTTATCTTCGCATCACATGCCCTGCCCAAGCCCATTTCCTCCTCTTCATTTTGACTAGCATGTCATTAACTCGCGTTTGTTCCCTCACCTGTAGACTCCGCCCGCTTCTGGTCTCATAACGTTGCACATTTAGCTTCCTTAATTATAAACTCCATGAAAATGTGAAGTCACTCCGTGCAGCATATTTGTCTCCTCTTTTCATTTCATTTTATTTGTTTCACCTTCAATCCAAGAGGGCATTCAAGAGGAGATTGGTTGTACAGTGTTCGTGTACAGGGCGTTTCAATTCTAGTTATACAGATGCAGATAAAGCGGAACAAAAACGCTGATGATCGATGATGGAGGCTGTAGTTCCGGGAAGGTGGTTCCAGTTCTTTTCTGTTCGTGGAACAAAAGACTGATGCACGTTTTGTTTTAAACGGCGAATACAGATTTTATGCGTATGATCAACTCGTGATGACACATATGATGGAGGGGGTATAAGATCGCTGCGCAGTATGGGGTTATGGTACATTATTTTCTGAAGTAAACAAAAACGAGCGTAGATGTTCACCGCAATGCATTCAGCATAGATGTTGCGCTAACGGTGCGGTTATAGTCCGCAGGGATGAAACGTGCTGAGTTATTCTGAATTAGTTCGAGGGCGCTTATTAAGTATTCCGTGAAGTGATCCCAAAGGGACGCAGCATACTCCAACTTACTGCGAACTAGAGATTTAGAGGGGAGAAGTTTCAGTGAGGTGGGAGCAGAGAAAATGTTACGACGAAGGTAGCCCAAGGCGCGGTTGGCGTTTTTATTTAAGGAACTGATGTGAAAAGAGCAAGTTAGATCACTCGTTATGTCAACGCCTAAATAGTGATATGAAGATACTCTTTCTATTTCGATGTAATCAACAAGATAAGAAGTGGGGTGGGTCGAAATACGCGACACATGTAGTACCTTAAATTTAGTTACATTTAGTTTCATTGGCGACATAGACACCACTCCCAAATTCTATCAATGTCTTTATGCAAAATGGGAGTGTCGTTAGAGTCGTTAATTTCACGCAACATTCCGCAGTCATCAGAAAATAAATGAATTTTCGAAGTAACGGAAAGAGGGAGGTCGTTAATGTATATCAGGGACCAAAGCGACCCTTTAACGGAACCCTGAGGGACCCCACAATGCACGAAAGTCAATGGAGAAGGAATCTTATTAGCTATTACAAGCTGTGTTCGATTACAATGTAAATATTCTAACCATGTTGAAGCATTGGGGCGAAGACATAGCTTGCTAAGTTTAAAAAGAAGTAGTTTATGAGTAACCTTGTTTAAAGCCTTTGAAAAGTCCAGAAAGATACAGTCGGTGCGTGAACGACGATCGAGTATAGCGTGAAGATTGTGCGTGAGTTTAAGTAATTGGGTCTCGCTCGAGAATGATTTGCGAAAGCCGTGTTAATCATGAGTGAAGAAGCAGTTAGGTTCAAGAAAGGTAACTGTATAAGATGCGCTCAGTAATTTTGCACAGTGCTGGTTAGCTACACAGGGCGGTAATTAAGAGGGGAAATTGTACTACCTGACTTGTGCAGCTGAACCACCTTCCCGATCGTCCATATCACGGGAACCACAGACGTCCCTAGTGACTTCTGAAATATTTTTGAGGAGGAGGAGGAGAGAGAACTTTAATGAAACAGGAGAGGACTTCTAAAATATTTTAGAGGAGGAGGAGAGGATGATAAGGAATAGTTTAGTACTCTCCAGGAACTTGGCGTTAATTAAATCTGTACGAAGGCTTGTAGAAATTTTAAGATTTTCTATTATTTTTCTTTTCCTTGGGGCTCGAGAGATACTGCATCCATCATTGAAGATTCGCAATCCTCGACACAAGGAAACGTGAGGTTAGAAGAAAGAACAAAATGTTTATTTAGAAGGCTGCGCACATGTAGACTGAAAGTCCATTCGCGATGTGACCGGAGCTGGTCACGAAGAGGGTGAGGCCAGCATGCAGGACGTTGCCAGGGCCATTGTAACCTGCGGAAAGAAGAGCGGAGTCGCGTTAGCCACGGTGTCGGAAAAGATGCTTCCATGTCCATTGAAAGTGCAGTCGACATGTGACCGGATGAAGTAGGCCGCCATGCAGGCTGCCGTCCCACATCCGATAAAACAGATGTGGGGAGGCGATAGAAGCTCCGGTAAAAAGTGGTCCGTCCAATGATGCGAGCGCAGGTGATGGGCCTTCCATTTTCAGCGACCTTGAAAAACCGGAGATCGTCACGAAGAGGGCCAGGCCAGCATGCAGGACGTTGTCAAGGCCATTGGAACCTGCGGAAAGTAGAGCAGAGTCGCGTTAGCCACGGTGTCGGAAAGGATGCTCCCATGTCCACTTGTGCAACACCTTAACCTAAGGTGTCGCGCAATGACTGCGGTCCTGATGGTTGTCTGTGAAGCTTCAGTCCACCTTTTCTTGTAAATCTGTCATGTGTGCGGAAGCGTGGCTTGGTACTGAAGGGTATAAATGTGATTGTTTCTGAAAAATATGCAGTCGATAGTCCAGCGATGTCCTTTGTTCCTGTTCTGTGTCTCTGTCTTTTGCGCTGGTTTTCTTTCTGGAATGCAGGACGTAGAGGAAAGTAAAGCAGAATCGCATTAGCCATTGTGTCAGGATGGCTGCTCCCATGTCAACTGAAAGTGCCGTCGAGATGTGGCTGGATGAAGCAGGCCGCCGAGCAGGCTGCCGTCCCAGATCCGATCAACACATGTGGGGAGGCGATAAAATTGCCTGTCATAGGTAGTCCTTCTAAGTATGCGTGCGCAGGTGATGCTTTTTCCTTTTTCTGTGACCGTGAAAAACCGGAGCTAGCCACGGTGCATGGTGAGGCCAGCATGCAGGGCATTGCCAGGGATTTGGAACCTGCGTAAAGAAGGGCAGAGTTGCGTTAGCCACGGTGTGGGAAAGGCTGCTCTCATGTGCACTTAAAGTGCAGTCGCCATGCGACCAGTTCAGGTGGGCCGCCTAGCAGGCTGCCGCGCCAGACCCGATCAACACATGAGCGGAGGCGATAGAATTGCCTGTAATTAGTAGTCCTAAGCATGCATGCGTAGGTGATGGTTCTTCCATTTGCAGTGACCGTGAAAAAACGGAGATAGGCAACGAAGCATGGTAAGGTCAGCATGCAGGACGTTGCCTGCGCCATTCGAATATTTGGCGAGTAGAGCAGAGTCGCGTTAGCCACGGTGTCGGAAAGGCTCCTCCCATGTCTACTGAACGTGCCTTCGAGATGTGTACGGGTGAAATAGCTCGCCAAGCAGGCTGCCGTCCCAGATCCGATCAACACATGTGGAGAGGCGATAGAAGTGCTTGACACAGGTAGTTCTTCTAAGTATGCGCACTCAGGTAATGGTTCTTCCATTTTGAGTGATCGTAAAAATCTGGAGCTTGTCACTAAACATGGTGAGGCCAGCATGCAGGACGTTGTCAGGGCAATGGCACCTGCGGAAAGTACAGGAGAGTCGCGTTAGCCACGGTGTCGGGAAGGCTGATCGCATGTCCACTTAAAGTGCAGTCGGGATGCTACCGGTTCAAGTGGGCCGCCAAGCAGGCTGCCGTCCCAGATCCGATCAACACATGTGGCGAGGCGATAGAAGTGCCCGTGATAGGTAGTCCGTCTTACGATGCGCACGAAGGTGAAGGTTTTTCAATTTTCAGTGAGCGTGAATAAACGGAGCTAGTCAACGAAGCATGGTGAGGCCATCATGCAGTACGTTGCCAGATCCACAGTTACCTCCGGAAAGCTGAGCAGAGTAGCGTTAGCCATGGTGTCGGAAAGGCTTCTCCCATGTCCAATTAAAGTGCAGTCCAGATGTGGCCGGTTGAAGTAGGCCTCCAAGCAGGCTGCTGTCGCAAATCCCATCAACGCATGTGGCGAGGTGATACAAGTGCCGGTGATACGTATTCCCTCTAACTATGTGGACGGAGATGATGGTTCTTCCATTTTCAGTTACCCAAAAAACCAGAGCTAGTCAACGAAGCATGGTGAAATTAGCTTGTAAGATGTTGCCAGAGCCATGGTTACCTGCGGAAATTAAAGCAGAGTAGAGTTAGCTATGTTTCGGAAAGGCTGCTCCCATGTCCACTGAAAGTGCCGTAGAGAGGTGGCCGGTTGCAGTAGGTCTCCAAGCCGGCTGCCGTTCCAGATCCGATGAACGCATGTGGCGAGGTGATATAAGTACCGGGGATAGGTTGTCCTAACGATGTGCACGCAGGTGATGGCTCTTCCATTTTCAGTGACCGTGAAAAACCGGAGATAGTCAACGAAGCATGGTAAGGCCAGCATGCAGGTCGTTGTCAGCGCCATTGGAATCTTTGGAAAGTAGAGCAGAGTCGCGTTAGCCACGGTGTCGGAAAGGCTCCTCCCATGTTCACTGTAAGTGCCGTGTAGATGTGGCTGCTTCAAGGAGGCCGCCGAGCAGGCTGCCGTCCGAAATAACATCAACACATGAGGGGATGCGATAGAAGTGTCTGTCATAGGTAGTGCTAGGTATGCGTACGCAGGTGATGGTTCTTCCATTTTCAGAAACCGTGAAAAAGAGGAGCCAATGACGAAGCATGGTGAAGCCAGCATACAGGACGTTGCCAGGGATTTTGCAACCTTCGGAAAGTAGAACAGAGTCGCATTAGCCACGGTGTCGAAAAGGCTGCTCCCATGACCACTGAAAGTGCCGTCGAGATGTGGACGGGTGAAATAGGTCGCCAAGCAGGCTGCCGTCCCAGATCACATCAACACATGAGGAGGGGCTATAGAGTGTCTGTCATAGGTAGTCCTTCTATGTATGCGTACGCCGGTGATGGTTCTTCCATTTTCACTGACCGTGAAAATCCGGAGCCATTCAAAGAATGATGGTGAGGCCAGCATGCAGGATGTTCCCAGGGCCATTGGAACCTGCGAAAAGTTGAGCAGAGTCATAGTAGCCAAGGTGTCGGAAAGGCTGCTTCATTGTCCATTGAAAGTGCAGTCGAGATGTTACCAGATGAAGTAGGCCGGCAAGCAGGCTGCCGTCCGAGATCCGATCAACACATGTGGCGAGCGGATAGAAGTGCCTGTGATAGGGTGTCCGTCTAACGGTGCGCACTCTGGTGATGGTTCTTCCATTTTCAGTGACGGCGTAAAACCGGAGCTAGTCAACGAAGCATGGTGAGGACTGCATGCAAGATGTTTTCAGGGCCATTGGAACCTGCGAAAAGTAGACCAGTATCGCGTTACCCACGTGTCTGAAAGGCAGCTCCCAAGCCCACAGAAAGTGCCGTCCAGATGTGGCCGGTTGAAGTAGGCCACGAAGCAGGCTGTCGTCCTAAATCCGATCAACGCATGTGGCGAGGTGATATAATTGCCGGTGATACGTGGTCCTTCTAACGATGTGGACGCAGGTGATGGTTCTTACATTTTCAGTAACCGTGAAAAACCGGAGCTAGTCAACGAAGCATGGTGAACCCAGCTTGTAAGACGTTGCCAGAGTCTTGCTTACCTGCGGAAAGAAGAGCAGAGTAGCGCTAGCCATGGTGTCAGAAAGGCTGCTTCCATGTCCCCATAAAGTGCAGTGGATGTGTGGCCATTTTCAGTAGGACTCCAAGCCGCTTGCCGTCCCAGATGCGATTAACGCATATGGCGAGGTGATAGAAGTGCCAATGATAGGTAGTCCTTGTCGCGTCAGCCACGGTGTCGGAAAGGCTCCTCCCATGTCCACTGAAAGTGCCGTCGAGATGTGGACGGGTGAAATAGGCCGCCAAGCAGGCTGCCGTCCCAGATCCCATCAACAAATGAGGGGAGGCTATAGAAGTGTCCGTCATAGGTAGTCCTTCTATGCATGCGTACGCAGGTGAGGGTTCTTCCATTTTCATTGACCGCGAAAAAACGGGGCTAGTCACGAAGCATGGTGAGCCCAGCACGCAGGACGTTGCCAGGGCGATCGGAACATGAGAAAAGTAGAGCATAGTGGCGTGAGACACGGTGTCGGAAAGGCTGTTCCCATGTCCACTTAATGTGCAGTCGAGATATGGCCGTTTGAAGTAGGCCGCCAAGCAGGCCGCCGTCCAAAACCCGTTCAACGCATTTGACGAGGTTGTAAAAGTGTCGGTGATACCTATCTTTTCTAACGATGTGGACGCATTTGATGGTTCTTGCATTATCAGTGACCGAGAAAAACCGGAGCTACTCAACGAAGCATGGTGAGGCAAGAATACAGGATGTTGCCAGGTCCATTGGAACCTGCAGAATGTAGAGATTAATCGCTTAAGCTAGTATGTGGGAATGTCGGCTCCCATGTCCACTGAAAGTGCCGTCTAGATGTGGCTGGATAAAGGAGGCCGCCGAGCAGGGTGCCGTCCCAAATCACATCAACACATGAGGTCAGGCGATAGAAGTGTCTGTCATAGGTTGTCCTAAGTATGCGTACGCAGGTGATGGTTCTTGCATTTTCAGAGACCGTGAAAAAGAGGAGCCAATCACGAATCATGGTGCGGCCAGCATACAGGACGTTTCCAGGGCATTTGGAACCTGCCGAAAGGAGAGCAGAGTCGCGTTAGCCATGGTGTCGAAAAGGCTGCTTCCATGTCCACCGAAAGTGCCGTCGAAATTTGGACGGGTGAAGGAGGTCGCCAAGCAGGCTGCCGTCCCAGATCTGATCAACTCATGTGGAGAGACGATAGACGTGCCTGTGATTTATTTATTTATTTATTCATACTGCAATCCCAGGAAGGGATTTTCGCAGGGTGAGCATACAGAAAATAGGTAAGTACAAATATTAAGAAAAAAAGTACAAAGGCCACAAATTAATAATAAGCAACAAAACACAACAGCAAAAATGAAAGGCTCAATGACGTAACACAACAAAAAGTACACTAAGGTTTGGGGCATATAAATACACTACTATCAAGTCATCAGTGAACATGGTCAACAGGGAATTAATTAAATGAAGAAAGAGCACCAAAACGATCACAATATTAAATTCAGTTCAGAAATTGGAATCGGGAATGCATGACAGAGGACATTATTGTGCACTGAGGTTGCCGATGAATGATGTTACAGATAGCTGTAAGACTTCGTCGTTAGTAAGTTGATTCCACTCCGTTACTGTTCGCGGAAAAAAAGAATATTTAAAGCAGTTATTACGCTGGGTGAAAGGGGTGATTGTAAGATTGTGACGTTGTCTTGTAGAATAACCTGAAGAGAAAGATATTAGTCCGTCAATGTTAATTTTAAAATGACCTTTGACCAATTGGTATAAGAACTTTAGTCGAGAAACGCGATTCATTTCGGTTATAGGTATTAAAGCAGCCCTGTTTAAGAGGTCACTTACTGATGTGCGTCCATAGCTATTGTAAACAAAACGTACTGCTTTCTTTTGTATTTTTTCAATTTTATTTACGTTTGTTTTGGTGAATGGATCCCAAATTATTGCCGCGTAATCTAATATTGGAAGGACAATCGATTTATACGCTAGAAGCCGAACTCGGGGTGTGGAAAGTCTCAATGCACACCTAAGAAAAAAAAGTTGACGGTTTGCATTATTTACAGTTTGATCAATGTGTTTAGTCCAGTCAAGGTTGTTAGTAATCCATAGCCCTAGATATTTGTAGTGTGAGACTTCGGAAAGAATGTTATTGTCAAATGAATATTGGAACATCAGTGGACTTTTCTTGTGAGTGATTCTCATATACACGGTTTTTTGAAAGTTGATAGGCATCTGCCATGCATCACACCAGGCACTAATTTTCTGAAAAGCCTCATTAAGTTTTACCTGATCTGACATATTTTTAATTTCGGAGTATAGCACACAGTCATCCGCGTATAGTTTAATATTAACTGAATGTCTTTCACGATGTCGTTAATGTAAATGATAAACAAGAGTGGCCCAAGCACTGAGCCCTGAGGGACGCCAGAGTCAACAAAAACAGTTCTGCCCCGCCGCGGTGGCTCAGTGGTTAGGGCGCTCGACTACTGATCCGGAGTTCCCGGGTTCGAACCCGACCGCGGCGGCTGCGTTTTTATGGAGGAAAAACGCTAAGGCGCCCGTGTGCTGTGCGATGTCAGTGCACGTTAAAGATCCCCAGGTGGTCGAAATTATTCCGGAGCCCTCCACTACGACGCCCCTTTCTTCCTTTCTTCTTTCGCTCTCTCCTTTACCCTTCCCTTACGGCGCGGTTCAGGTGTCCAACGATATATGAGACAGATACTGCGCCATTTCCTTTCCCCAAAACCAATTATTTTTATTAATTAATGATTTTGTTATTTCCGAGTGTGCTATTAATTTTGGAAAGCAGCTTTTTGTGAGAGACCTTATCAAATGCTTTGGCGAAATCCATAAAAATGGCATCTGTTTGGCTACCATTGTTAAAAGCTTTCGCAAAATCCTGTATAGTCTGAACTAATTGGGTACAAGTAGAATAACCTTTCCGGAATCCGTGTTGGAAATTTGTAATAAAATTGTGTTGTTCAAGAAAATGGGAAATGTGGGTGTGTATTACGTGTTCCACAATTTTGCAAGCTGTCGATGTTAATGAAATCGGTCGGTAATTATTAATGTACTGTTTGTTTCCATTTTATGAAGCGGTTGGACTCTGGCCGTCCTCCAGTCACTCGGAACCTGTCCATCATTTAGAGACCTAGAAAAAATTATAAACAAATACTTGGACAACCATTCTGCATACCTCGTTAGGAATGCATTGGGTATTTTATCAGGCCCAAGGGATTTTTTTACGTTAAGATTCAAAAGCATTTTAGTTATACCCTGTTCACTGATGACAAGATCAGGCATCGGAGGTAAGCATGTTTCGAACACAGGTTGTATGCCATTATAATTAGTAAAAACGGATTTGAAGTATTCGTTAAAGGCGGTTGATATTACTTTTCCGTCCTGTGTTAATGTGCCTTTGATTTCAAATGCATGGGAATCCCTAGATACTGGTGAGATTGTACGCCAAAATTTTTCAGGTGAGCTAGTTATAAAATTAGGCAACAAATCGCCAAAATAATTTTCTTTATCAAGTGCTACTTGTCCTCGTAGTTGTCCTCGTGGTTGTCCTTCTAACGATACGCACGCAGGTGATGGTTCTAGCATTTTCAGTACCCGTGAATAACCGGAGCTAGTCAACGAAGCATGGTGAGGCCATCGTGCAATACGTTGCCAGATGTTACCTCCGGAAAGTAGAGAAGAATAGCGTTAGCCATGGTATCGGAAACGCTGCTCTCATGTCCACTGAAAGTGGAGTCCAGATGTGGCCTGTTGAAGTAGGAATCCAAGACGGCTGCCGCACAAACTCCGATCAACGCATGCGGCGAGGTGATTTAAGTTCCGGTGATACGTAGTCCTTCTAGTGATGTGGACGCAGGTGATGGTTCTTCCATTTGCAGAGACCGTGAAAGACCGGAGCTAGTCAACGAAGCATGGTGAAGCCAGCTTTTAAGACGTGGCCAGAGCCAGGGTTACCTGCGGAAAGTAAATCAGAGTAGCGTTAACCATAGTGTCGGAAAAGCTGCTCCAATGTCCACTGAAAGTGCAGTCGAGATGTGGCCGGCTGCAGTAGGCTTTCAATCCGGCTGCCGTCCCAGATACGATCAACGCATGTGGCGATGTGGTATAAGTGCCGGTAATAGGTAGTCCTTCTAACGATGTGCACGCAGAAGACGGTTCTTTCATTTTCAGTGACCGTGAAAACCGGAGACAGTAAACGAAGCACGGTAAGGCCAACATGCAGGACTTTGTCAGGGCGATTGGAACCTGCAGAAAGTAGAGCAGAGTCGGCTTTGCCAAGGTGTCGGAAAGGCTCGTCAAATTTACACTTAAATTGCAGTCGAGATATGACCGTTTGAAGTAGGCCACCAAGCAGGCTGCCGTTCCAGACCTGACCAACACATAGGGCGAGGCCGTTGAAGTGCCTGTAATTGGTAGTCCGTCTAACGAGGCGCACGCAGGTGATGGTTCTTCCATTTTTAGAGACCGAGAATGACCGGAGCTAGTCAACGAAGCATTGTGAAGCCAGCTTGTAAGACGTAGCCAGAGCCATGGTTACCTGCGAAAAGTAGATCAGAGTAGCGTTAGCCATAGTGTCGGAAAGGCTGCTTCCATGTCCACTGAAAGTGCAGTCGAGATGTGGCCGGTTTCAGTAGGCTTCCAATCCGGCTGCCGTCCCAGATCCGATCAACGCATGTGGCGATGTGATATAAGTGCCGGTAATAGGTAGTCCGTCTAACGATGGGCAAACAGGTGATGGTTCTTCCATTTTCAGTGACCGTGAAAACCGGAGATAGTCATGATGCATGGTGAGGCCAGCATGCAGAACGTTGCCAGGGCCATGGATCCTGCGGAAAGTATAGCGAAGTCGCGTTAGCCACGGTGTCGGAAAGGCTTCTCCCAAGTCCACGTAAAGTGCAGTCCAGATGTGAACGGTCGAAGTAGGCCTCCAAGCACGCTGCCGTCCCAAATCCGATCAACGCATGTGGTGCGGTGATAAAAGTGCCGGTAATACGTATTCCTTCTAATTATGTGGACGCAGGTGATGGTTCTTCCATTTCCAGTGACCGGAGCTAGTCATCTAAGCATGGTGAAGCTAGCTTGTAAGACGTTGCCAAGGCCATAGTTACCTGCGGAAAGTAGAGCAGAGTAGCGTTAGCCATGGAGTCAGAAAGGCGGCTCTTATGTCCACAGAAACTGCAGTCCAGATGTGGCTGGTTGAAGCAGTCCTGCAAGCCGGATGCCGTACGAAATCCGATCAACGCAGGCGGCGACGTGACATAGGTGCCGGTGATACGTAGTCCTTCTAAAGATGTCGACGAAGCTGATGGCTCTTCCATTTTCAGAGACCGTGAAAAACCGGAGCTAGACAACAAAGCATGGTGAGGCAAGCATGCAGGACGTTGCCAGGGCCATTGGAACCTGCAGAATGTAGAGCATACTCGCATTAGCCGCGGTGTCGGAAAGGCTCCTCTCATGGACATTGCAAGTGCAGTCGAGATTTTACCTGTTCAAGTAGCCCACCAAACAGGCTGCCGTCCCAGAACCGTTCAACACATGTGGCGAGGCGATAGACGTCCTTTTCAGAGGTAGTCCGTCTAAGGATGTGGACGCAGGTGATGGTTCTTCCATTTTCAATGACCGTGAAAAACTGGAGATGGTCAACGAAGCACGGGAAGGCCAGCATGCACGACGTTTCCAGGGCCATTTGAACCTGCGGAAAGTAGAGCACACTCGCGTTAGCGACATTGCCGGAAAGGGTTCTCCCATGTCCACTTAAACTATTGTCGAGATGTGGCCGTTTGATGTAGTCCGCCAAGCAGGCTAGTGTCGCAGATCCCACGAACACATGAGGGGAGGCGATAGAAGTGTCGGTCATAGGCAGTCCTTTTAAGTATGCGTACGAAAGTGATGGTTCTTTCATTTTCACAGACCGTTAAAATCCGGGCTAGTCGCGAAGCATGGTGAGGCCAGCATGCAGGACATTGCCAGGGCCATTGGAACGTGCGGAAAGTAGTGCAGAGTCGCGTTAGCCGTGGTGTCGCAAAGCCTGCTCCCATGTCCATTGAAAGTGCCGTCGAGATATGACCCGTTGAAGTAAGCCACGAAGCAGACTGCCGTCCTAGGTCCGATCAACACATGTGGCGAGGC
This sequence comes from Amblyomma americanum, assembly GCF_052857255.1. Lineage (NCBI taxonomy): Eukaryota > Metazoa > Arthropoda > Arachnida > Ixodida > Ixodidae > Amblyomma > Amblyomma americanum. The sequence goes on from NC_135503.1 coordinate 159,090,040, forward strand.
AGTAGAAGTGATTTTGATACGTAGTCCGTCTAATGATGCGCACGCAGGTGATGGTTCTTTAATTTTCAGTGACGCCCAAAAACCGGAGCTAGTCTACGAAGCATGGTGAGGTCTGCATGCAAGACGTTGCCAGGGTCTTTGGAACTTGCGGAAAGTGGAGCAGAGTCGCGTTAGCCGTGGTGTCGGAAAGGCTGCTCCCATGTCCACTGAAAGTGCAGTCGAGATATGGCCGTTTTAATTAGGCCGCCAAGCAGGCTGCCGTCCCAAATCCGACCAACGCTAGTGGCGAGGTGATATAAGTGCCGGTTATACGTCGTCCTTCAAACGATGTGGACGCAGATGGTAGTTCTTCCATTTTCTGTGACCGTGAAAAACCGGAGCTGGTCAACGAAGCATGGTGAAGCCAGCTTGTAATACGCTGCCAGAGCCATGGTTACCTGCGGAAAGTAAAGCAAAGTAGCGTTAGCCATGGTGACGGAAAGGCTACTCCCATGTCCACTGAAAGTTCAGTCGAGATGTGGCCGGTTGCAGTAGGCCTCCAAGACATCTGCCGTCCCAGATGCGATCAGCGCATGTGGCGAGGTGATAGAAGTGCCAGTGATAGGTAGTCCTAACGACGTGCACTCTATTCTCAGTGGCCGTGAAAAACCGGAACTAGACAACGAAGCATGGTAAGGACAGAATGCGGATTGTGCAAGGGCCCTTGGAACCTGCGGAAGGTGGAGCAGAATCGCAGTAGCCATGGTATCGGAATATCTGCTCTCATGTCCACTGAAAGTGCCGTTGAGATATGACCGCTAGAAGTAGGCCACAAAGCAGGCTGCCGTCTCAAATCCCATCAACACATGAAAGGAGGCGATAGAAGTGTCTGTCATAGGTAGTCCTTCTAAGCATGCGTACGAAGGCGATGGTTCTTACATTTTCCGTGACCATGAAAAACAGGAGCTAGTCAGGAAGCGTGGTGAGGCCAGAATGCAGGTCGTTGCCAGGGCCATTGGAACCTGCAGAAAGTAGAGCAGAGTCGCGTTAGCCACGGTGTCAGCAAGGCTGCTCTCATGTGTACTTAAAGTGCAGTCGAGATATGGCCGTTTGAACTAGGCTGCCAAGGAGGCTGCCGTCTCAGATCCGATTAACGCATGTGGCGAGGTGATATATGTACCTGTGATACGCAGTCCTTCTATGTGCACGCCGATGATGGTTCTTCCATTTTCAGCGACCGTGAAATCCGGAGCTAGTCAACGAAGAATAGTGAGGCCAGCATGCAGGGCGTTGACAGGACCGTCGGAACGTGCGGAAAGTAGAGCAGAGTCGCGTTAGCAACGGTGTTGCAAAGGCTGCTCCCATGTCCGCTTAAAGTGCAATCGAGATGTGACAGGTTGAAGTATGCCGCAGAGCGGGTTGCCTTCCCAGATCCGATCAACACATGAGAGGAGGCGGTAGAAGTGCGTGTCATAGGTAGTTCTAAGTATGCATACGCAGGTGATGGTTCTTTCATTTTCTGTGACCGTGAAAATCCGGAGCTAGTCACTATTATCGATCTGGCCAGCATGCAGGACGTTGCCAGTGCCATGGAACCTGCGAAAGTAGAGCAGAGTTGCGTTAGCCATGGTGTCGGAAAATCTGAACCCGTGTCCATTTAAAGTGCCATCGGGATGTGGACGGTTGAAGTAGGCTGCAGAGCGGGCTGCCATCCCTGAACGGATCAATACATCAGGCGAGGCGTTAGAAGTGCCTGTGATAGGTAGTCCATCTAACGATGCGCACTCAGGTGATGGATCTTCTATTTTCAGTGACCGTGAAAAACCGGAACTCCTCACAAAGCATGGTGAGGCCAGCATGCAGGAGGTTGCCCGTGGCTTGGCACCTGCGGAAAGTAGAGCAGAGTCACGTTAGCCACGGTGTCGGAAAGGCTGATCCCATGTCCACTTAAAGTGCAGTCGACATGTTATTGGTTCAAGTGGGCTGCCAAGCAGGCTGCCGTCCTAGATCCGATCAACACATGTGGCAAGGCGATAGAAGTGCCTGTGATAGGTAGTCCATCTAACGATGCGTACGCAGGTGACGGTCTTTCATTTTCAGTGACCGTGAATAACCGGAGCTAGTCAACGAAGCATGGTGAGGTCATCATGCAGGACGTTGCCATGTCCATTCGAACTTGCGGAAAGTAGAGCAGAATCGCGTTAGCCATGGTGTCGTAATGTCTGCTCCCATATCCACTGAAAATGCCGTCGAGATGTGGCCGGTTCAAGCAGGCCGTCGTGCAGGCTGCCGTCTCAAATCCCATAAACACATAAGGGGAGGTGATAGTAGTGTCTGTCATAGGTACTCCTTCTAAGTATGCGTGCTCAGGTGACGGTTCTTCCATTTTCTGTGACCTTGAGAATCAGGAGCTAGTCACGATGCATGGCGAGGCCAGCGTGCAAGTCGTTGCTAGGGCCACAGAACCTGCGGAAAGTAGAGCAGAGTCGCGTTAGCCACGGTGTCGGAAAGGCTGATCCCACGTCCTTTGAAAGTGCAGTGGAGATGTGGATGGTTGAAGTAGGCCACCAAGCAGGCTGCCGTCCCAGATGCGATAAACACATGTGGCGAGGCGATAGAAGTGCCGGTGATAGGCAGTCCTTCTAACGATGTGCACGCAGGTGATGGTTCTTCTATGTTCAGTGACCGTATTAAACCGGAGCTCGTCAACGAAGCATGGTGAAGCCAGCTTGCACGACGTTACCAGAACTATTGTTACCTCCGGAATCAGAGCAGAGTAGCGTTAGCCATGGTGTCGGTTAGGCTGCTCCCTTGGCCACTGAAGGACGGAGGAAAAGTATTGACTGATTGACAAATCTGGGCCCTCAAAAACTGATGGACGAAGTAGAAGCAGATAACGTAATCAATTAGTGTTTCATCAACACCCTTCTTTCTTCCTTCGTTCTTACATGCTGTCCTCTTCTTTGCTTCTTGTAGTTTTTTGATAAATTATGCATGTGGGGGTCATTCCTTTGGATTTACTCTGGCAGTTGCATAATGGTAAATCCATGCTCAAATAAATATCAGAGTTGGGGCGCTTGTTTTCCCTTGCTGTTATGGTTCCTTTTCAGGCGTTTGCTGAAGGCTGTGGTGTTTACCGTCCAGTTTGCCATGCACTGGACTCAGTTCTATTGTTCACTTCTGTACAAGAAGCTAGAAAGCTGAAATGATAGGAAGGCACTATCACATAAGGCAGTTCAGTGACTTCTGCTCCTGTTTTTTCCGATGGGACTTTTGCATCGGCATAGCTGAGCAGGTAGTCGGTCGCTATGATGGTTCACTTATTTTCAGACGTTTATTTTGCGAAAGGACCAAAGATATCTAGACCGAACTGCTGGAGAGGCCTTGAGAGGGGTTCAATAGGGTTCAGAACTCCTGCTGGTCGAGGGGGAGGGGGGGAGAGGTGTTTCGTTGCTGACAACTTCGGCAGGTTTTAACATAATGTGCGACATCGGCAGGCAGTCGGGGCCAGCAATACTTGTCTTGAATGCGTTGGAGGCTGCGAGAAAACTAGAGATGTCCAGCTGTCAGCTTGCCGTGGGAAGCCTGTAGAATGTCTTCGCGGAAACTTGGAGACACAACAAGGAGGTAGGCTCTTTTCTTCGGTGCGAGGTTATTCTTCACGAGAGCATCAACCTGTACACAGAACGAAGACAATCCTCGCTTGAACAAGGGGGGCGGGAGGATGAAGAAACTTTGCGTTCCAAATACTCGATGAGGCGTTATGGGTCGGGGGTCCGAGTGTTGCTGACTTGAAAAATAGCTGGAGCTGATCGGTCGCAGAACGGTGTCCTCATCGTCGTCCGGCGGGTGCACCTACAGGTGCTCGCGATAGTCAGACGGCGTCAGAGTGCTTCTGTCCGGACTTGTAAACAACGGTGACGTGAAACTACTGTAGGCGCAGGTTTCATCGAGCGAGGGGGTCAGAGGAGTCCTTCAAATTTGCAAGTCAGCACAGCGCGTGGTGATCGCTGACCACCTTGAACGGTCGTCCGTACAGGTTGGGGTGGAATTTCGACGTAGCCCAGATGATGGCAAGGCACCCCTTCTCAGTTGTCGAATAGTTAGCTTCGGTCTTGGGAAACGGATAGCGCATGCGATGACTTTCTCCATGACTTCATGATGACTTTCTCCATAGCGCATGCGATGACTTTCTTTGTAGATTATTCTGTCTATATTACATATGCCTAATCTCTATGCCTATATGATTTTTGCCTATATAAGCCTATATGATTATTCTCTATTATACACGCCTAACAAAGCACTATGCTCATGTGCGGTTCCAATATTCAACACATTTAACGATATGCTTAAGAAGCCGTCTGTTTGGTCGAAACTGAAACTAATTAGGATAAGGTAATCATAAAGAAAAGCTATCATGTTTTATGCTAGAAATAAACCAGTTTCAACAAGTGAAGCCATTCGTTTGTACAGTCAGAAAATTGATCTTGTCCAAAATTGACGGTCAGAAATTGACCATCATAAAATTTTCGCTGTCCATTTCTCTTCAGCTTTAAGTGGCAGGTACACGCTAATTACCTTAGCACAAAACTTTCTTCAATTGCAGGCATAATATCGCGCTGCCGGAGGTTGCTTCCGCTAAGAGATAGTGATAAGTGAACGCTTATTGTGGCGGCTCGAGGACAGGAAGGCGCTACGAACATGTATGACTGAATTCTGCCGAAGACTGCGTGCGCAAGACAGTGCCTTAGACTTGGTAAGCCACAGTAAACCTGCCAGCGCTCTCGACCTTTCCACATTAGCTATTTTTTTGACGTCGCAAAGGCATCTGATAGTGTCCTTTAGAGCTCAGTACTAAATAGTTTACAAGACAAAGGCGTACAGGGCCGTCTGCTAAGATTCATTCACTGCTACGTGTGTGATCGTGTAATTCGAGTGTGGTTAGGGAGTACCACAGCGACCGAAAGCACTATATCGGAAGGTGTGTCTCGGGGATGTGCTCTTTCCCCCACACTTTTAAGAGCGTTAGTTGTTACCCATCGCGTTTCCGATTTCTTGGCGTCTGCTACCACCTCCCTTCGGCGTGAAATTTTTTACGTCCGGGGAATTGAAGATGGTGGCCCACATAGTAAATAGATATAGACACCCCACTGGTGATTGGCTGGTGACGTCATTAGTACATCGAAGTGGATATCGATTGGTGACGTCAGTGATATATCCAATTGGTGATAGTTTGGTGACGTCACTGTTAAATCCAAAATATTGGCTAATAATGATCAACAATTGATGGCGTTATTTATTAATTCAATATGGCGGCCGACTTAGGCCACCACGTGACTATGACGTCATAATCGAAGTTGGCGGCCAAATTCGGGCGTCAATGCTGGCGTTAAAATCTAATTGGCGGACAGAATTTAAACAACGTGATTATGGTAGCATATTCAAAGATGGCGGCATAGCTTCACAATCTCAAATCGAAGATTGAGGCCAAATAGCCAAATTCGGCTGCCAATGGTGACGTAACGTCCAGTGCTGTAACCCATGAACTGGACGACCAAGCCATTCCCTCGAGTGCGCATGTGCGCACTCTTTCCTTGATCGCTATCATGCTTTCCCTCTCTCCTTGGCTTTCCTTTATATTCACGAGTGTGAATAAACCTGGTGTCTTCTGCATGGCACAACCGTCTCGTTCACTACTTGAGCGGCGGTGCCACCGCCCGGGAACATCGTAACACAGGCGACGAGAATCCCAACCGATACGCTACAGCTGCCTGGTACCAGCCACAAAACGAAGACACCCATCGGCCCAACCTCAGTCATGGCCCTCAAGCTTCCGAATTTCTTAGAGGACACAGATAGTGGCAAGCGAATCTCGTAAAAGTCGTGCTTACTTTGAAGCAAACGAGGTTACAGACGACACCAAGAAGAGGGCCTTGTTGGTTGCAGCGTTAGGATCAAGGACCGTCGAGATCCTTTGCGGTAGAGTAGCACCGAGGAAACCGAGCTCGCTGAGCTATGAAGAAGTCGTTTCAACATTGAATGAGCACTATGATCCGTCACCTAACGAGATATCGGAAAGTTTCAAGTTCTTTCACCGAAACCAGCAAGAAGGAGAGCCTATGCAGGCGTTTATCGTCGAGATTCGTAGGCTAGCCCATACCTGCAACTTCTCGTCGATGCTGCAGCGAATGCTGAGGGATCGCATCGTTTGCAGAGTGCGGTCGAAAAACTTGCAGAAACAGGTGCTAGCGAAGAAGGACTTGACTCTTTCGGAAGCCGAAGCACTTGCTCTAGCAGCAGAAAGCGCAGCGCTTGGTTCGCTACAGATGGACAGGCAAGGTGACGCCGTCCGTCGGCTCAACTTTCAGCGGAAAAGGGAACCCGAAATAATCAGGAATAAGCCGAGCATGTTATCGCAACAATGTAGCTGCTGTGGCAGACCGGGGCATCAGACCATTGCGTGCTCGCTGCGAATGCGCCGATGTTACAAATGCGGGCGACAAGGTCACTTGGCGCGAGTATGCTCTCGAACAGTTTCCGCCCACCGATCCTTGGCGATAACCGAAGGTTCAGCGGAAAGTGAAGATAGCGGCAGCAATGCAATGCAGATATGGCCAGGGCAAAGTAATGAATGTATGGTTCCGCCCCTACGGAAGCTTGTCACGTGGAATGAAATTTCACTGAAGATGATAATCGACACAAGCTCGCCTGTCTGCGTGGTGCCCAAAGCAATATACGAAGCCTATCGTCATAAATGGCCACTGCTTTGTGAGGCTGCATTGACCCTTTCATGCTATCTTGGAAAGCTACCATTGCTTGGCGTTCTGCAAATGCGAGCTTCCTATAAGTCAGTGACTGTTGACTGCAAGCTCGTAGTGTTAAACTGCGAAGGTCCCAGCCTTTGCGGCCGTGACTTATTGCAGAAAGTCGAGATACAAGGGGCACCACATCTTCACATCGTGTCGCAGTCAGCCGAATTGAAGCTTGAAAGTCAAGGAGCTGCACCCGTAATGGACCAGTACGCTGACCTTTTCACGGAGGGCTTGGGACTTATCAAGGGGCCACCCGCACGGCTACATATAAAGGACGGAGCAACACCAAGGTTCTGCAAGGCAAGAAACGTTCCATCCGCTCTGCTAGATAAGGTCTCCGCCGAGTTGGACCCACTCGTAGCCAGGGGAATCATTTCGCCTGATTCCTATGCAGAATGGGCAACCCCGGTGGTTCCCGTATTGAAAAGCGATGGAACAGTTCGCATCTGTGGTGATTTTAAAGTAACCCTGAACCAAGTCTGTGAAATTGAAAGGTATCCGCTACCCGTAGTAGACGACATTTTCGCTACACTTCATGGTGGACAGCAGTTTAGCATCTTGGATTTACTCGATGCCTACAATCAAATCCTTCTAGACGACGATTCGCGTAAATTAGCAGTTATAAACACTCACAAGGGCCTCTTCTGTTACAGTCGACTGCCATTTGGAATTGCATCCGCACCTGCGATTTTTCAAAGAACAATTGAGTATGTCCTGCAAGGCCTTCCCGGGGTTCAAGCCTACTTGGATGACGTCCTAATAACAGATGCGAAGGACAAGCCGAATACGAACCTGCAAGCAGTTCTGCAGCGTTTCAGAGAATACGGCATCAAGCTCCGGGCAGACAAGTGCCGGCTAAGCGAGGCGTCCGTTGCGTATCTAGGACATAGAATTGACGCGGCAGGTTTGCACCCGTCGGAGAAGAACGTCGAGGTAATTCAGCTGGCTCCGACTCCTCGGAATGTTACGGAGCTGCAGTCCTTTTTGGGCATGCTGACGTTTTATAACAAATTCTTGCCTGATCTGTCCACGCTTCTCAGCCCCTTATACCGTCTTCTGGAAAAGAAATCCAAATGGTCTTGGGATGGGCCTGCCGGTGATGCATTCCGGAAAGCTAAAGCCGCTTTGTGTTCCGCTCCGGTGCTGACTCACTTTGACCTTGAAAGAGAGCTATTTTTGGAGTGTTATGCGTCACCCTATGGTGTGGGAGCGGCCCTACTCCATCGAATTGAAGGACAGTATCAGCCCTTAGGATACCGATCTCGGACTCTGACTGCCAGAGAAAAGAACTATTCACAGATAGAACGGGAGGCATTGCCTCTTGTCTACGGTGTCACGACATTCCGAGATTACCTGCTGGGCAGGCAATTCACACTGGTAACTGACCATCAGCCATTGTTGGGTCTCCTAAGAGCGGACCGGCAAATGCCTGCTATGGCCGATGCTCGCATTTAGCGTTGGGCCATCATACTCGGGGCCTACCGATATCGGTTCCAACATAAGCCTGGAAAATTCATGTGCAATGCCGATGCTCTGAGCCGTCTACCTCAACCATTGCAGGAGGGAGCGGACCAGGAAGACGAGGCCCAAATCGTACTGACCCTGGACCAGGGGGATCAGCCAGCCGTGCCATTAAAGGAACTTCAAGCACTCGCCGTCAGTGATGAGGTACTAGCACAGGTACGCAAGTACACACGGGAAGGTTGGCCGCACAGTTTTGACATGGAAACGATAGAAATTGCAAATTTTTACAAAAAGCGGCATGAGCTGTCTGTTACTGAGGAAATGCTCTACTGGGGTCATCGCTTTGTAGTGCCAACAGATGCGCGAGGGAAGCTGCTAAGACTACTATATGCAGCTCACCAGGGTGTGTCCGCTATGAAGGCAAAAGATAGGTCATTATTTTGGTCGCCCGGCTTAGAGCAAGACATCGAGCGCATTGCTGCGACATACCACAACTGCGTGCAATCATCACCGATGCCTTCGGCGAAAGAACCAGTAAATTGGCCCGATACACGAGAAAGGTGGTCGCGTTTGCATATCGACTATGCCGGACCAATCAAGGGGAAAATTATACTGGTTGTCATCGAATCCCACACAAAGTGGATTGAGGCGGTTCCAGTGACGCAGACGAACTCTCACAGCACAATAAATGCCCTGAAGACAATATTTAGCCGTTTCGGCATACCACACACGGTGGTGTCTGGCAACGGGATGCCATTCACAGCATGGGAGTACGAGCAGTTTATGCAGCGCAATGGAATCGTACATATTCGAACACCTCCCTACCACCCCCAGAGTAATGGCCTAGCCGAGCGAGCCGTGCGCACAGTCAAAGAAGGTTTGAAGAAGATAGGAGGCGTTTGCCTCGTAACGTCGTTGGCCCGGCTGTTGTGCAATTATCGAAACGCACCGCACCAAGCAGGCCCTTCTCCTGCACAGATGCTATTAGGGTACCGTTTGCGTACAAGATTGAGCATGTCTTTTCCTTCCAGAGCCGGCCCTGTCAAAACAGCGAATGACTCGAATTACGGCGCAGGCGATAAGTGGTCCCCGGGCACTGTGGAAGCTACTTTCGGCGCTCGCCTCTTGGATGTTAAGACTCAGGACGGGCTTGTCCGCCGCCACTTGGATCACGTTCGTAAACGGAGCACAGCTGAGACCCCTGCAACCGTCGACCTTTCGAGGCCTCCTACACCAGGTTCCCCGGTTATAAAGGACCCCAGGCCGGCCGACACATCCGAGAGAATACCGGAAGCGCAACCCCCAATGCTACGGTGCTCCACGCGATCAAAGAAACCTGTCGTGCGTTTTGGCTACTAAGGGTGAAGAAATGCTGTAACCCATGAACTGGACGACCAAGCCATTCCCTCTAGTGCGCACTCTTTCCTTGATCGCTATCATGCTTTCCCACTCTCCTTGACTTTCATTTATAATCACGAGTGTGAAGAAACCTGGTGTCTTCTGCATGGCACGACCGTCTCGTTCACTACTAGAGCGGCGGTGCCGCCGCCCGGGAACATCGTAACATCCAGTATGGAGGATAGAAGAGGAATCGCGTGATTATGACGACAGGGAACGAAATGGTGGCTTAGTTTCGATTTCCCAAATCCAAGATGGCGCTTCTCGATGTTACGGCATTGCCAAGATGGCGGTCACTAAAATTAGTTGTGCCCGTCATTACTGACTCCCGTCTACAGTGGCAACGAGCTCTGGGCTCTATTCTCTCGTCTCTATCTTCGCGTCCGAATGTGGCCTGTAGAATCGCAAGTGAACAATGGGGAACCACCCTTCCTCAATGGTCAGATTTCACGAAGGACTGGTGATTAGTCGCATAATGTACCAAATGCCTTTAATTTCCTGCTCGGTATCCCAACTTGACCGCCACAAAATTTTGCTCAGAAAGGGCATAAGAAGAGCCCTCGGAGTTCGGTAGGCGGCAGCGAACGATGCAGTTCTGGATGAGTCACTATCTAAACCTCTTAGCCTTATCGCTGCACAAAAGTTACTAATGCAACTTGGCTGCCTTGGAGAGACGATAGCAGGGCATGCCCGTCTGCAGGGGCTCCAAAAGAGATCTGAGTCACAAGCCTGCTTGGCACTTGATACTCTTAGTACGCTCGGCCCTGATGTTCGAAGACAAAGCAAGCGGTTGAAACTACCCTGGTCATTTGGGAGCCTCGACTCTACGGTCACTACTCATAACATGCGCGCTATGCGGTGTTCTCGTTTGGCGGCAACGCGTTAGCTCTTACTCGAAGTCTTAAACAGGGAAAAAATAGAAGCAGAATATGCCCGCCACCTTAAATTTTAAAATGTTGGTTCTCTGGTAAGGCAAGAGGAGGTAGCGCAGCAGTTTTTCGCATTCCTTCTTCTACAAGGGCTTGGTTTGTACGGTTTATAAAAGTAGTGTTTTGCACAACGGCCGAAAGCGTTGCGAGAACATCTTGGGCTACTCGTGCTCTCAACCTCGCGGACGCCTACCTCTATAAAGTGGCATGAACTTTCCGCCAAAGCTGACTAGACCATTGAGTTCCTGTGGCAGCAAATTTCCCCAAGTCTTCGTACACTTGTGCCTCCTAGAAGGAATACGACCAGAAAGACAGTGCACCTCGTTGAAGGCGTCACGAATAACCTCGAGGATGGTCGGCGGTTCCTTTCCACGGATCAGTTTGCTGTAGAAGCTTTTCTCCCTCACCTTTATACCCCTCATTCCTTTCCCCCATTGCAGATTAGCAAACTGGTTTCATCTACCGATTAACCTCCCCGACTTTCCTCCTCCTCTTCCAAAGAGGAACGCACCAGATCTCTGACCATTGTCAATCAAGTCTCTGAGCTTGCCCCTCCATGGCGGAAGCTGAAAGATGTATCGTTGACGGCGTAGCGGTGTTTTCGGAGTGCAAAAGTTCAAAGAAGTTTCCATTCGTAAAAGCAATTTAGCATTTGAAGGAAAAAACATTTGTTTCTGCTAACTTGTGGTGAGGAAGCCGGGCTTGTGGTTCTACACAACAAGTGTTCCTATCTACGGCTCTTTGGTTTGGTTTATGGGGGTTTAACGTCCCAAAGCGACTAAGGCTATGAGCGACGCCGTAGTGAAGGGCTCCGAAAATTTCGACCATCTGGGGTTCTTTAACGTGCATTGACATCGCACATTACACGGGCCTCTAGAATTTCGCCTCCATCGAAATTCGACCTCCGCGGCCGGGATCGAACCCGCGTCTTTCGAGCTAGCCGCCGAGCGCCATAACCACTCCGCCACCGCGGCGGCTCAAACGGCTCCTGAAGGGGTTCTATCAGCCTTTGTAAAAAAACCCCAACACTTCTGAAGCCAAGCAAATATACCTAAAATAACTGTACCAAAGAATGAATCTGAAGAAGTTTTCTCCTGCAATAGAACGTAACAGGGACACCCCTTTGGTGATCTCCTTCATGGAAAAAAGACATAATTTTGGGTGCCCTCTGCGCATTATATGTTAAAGAAAGGACCATTTCCTAGCCCTTGTAGACTGTGCCAACAAAACCTTTTTTCAGCAAATGCCTCAAGTTTTGATTGTTTTTAAATATGCACTAGCAGCCCTTAAATTAACACATGAAATACCGGACGGTTATTTCATGCGCTTCCTGGAGCTAACAACCTTCACGTACAATCATGTGCGCTGGGTATTCGAACCGATGGGCACCAAGTCCATTCTTTTATATGACTCCGGTCCCTCAATTTCCGTAAAAAGCAATATCATTCAGTCCACTCAATAATTCCGTCAACAAATCACGTGAGCACACACTGTAGGAAAGCTTTTTAGACCAGGTGTACCGTCTCGCACAATCAGGATACTCGCTAGAACTTCTTCCCTCTGATTGCAGTGGGAAGATCCATTTGTGGTTTGTGTCAAAAAAGAACGACCTGAATTATTGGGTCGACTTGGGCCACATTAAGAAGCTATTTCACATCAATATGCTGAAAACATACGAAGAGCGTGCGTCCCAATCGACCGTGCAGGCGTCATCGTTCGTCCTAATCGAAGGTGACTCAGAAGAACAACTACCTGCCCTTTGCACGAAACACAGTAAAGGGACTGAAGCTGTGCAAATCTCCACCAAGCTCGATGAAGACAAACAGCAGGAGATTCGGAGCTTAATTGACACATATGCCGAAATTTTTTTCCGATATTCTCGGGAAGACTAATCTAGTGGAGTGTCAACTCAGGCTCTCGACTTCTGAAGTCGTGGATACCTCGCAATACCCGTTGCCTTTTGCCATGAAGGACGTGGTCGAAAAGGAGATAGACGAGATGATGAAATCACGGGTCACGGAGCGTTCCGAATTTCCATCAACTCCCCTCTCATTCTGATTAAAAATAAAGCCAACACCAATCGGACTTGCATCGACTTTCGACGCATCAATGATGTTCTAGTGTCTGATGCAGAGCCCATTCCGAGAACCGACGTAATATTTACCGAGGTTATAACGAAGGTGCACTTTTCAAAATTTGACCTGGCAAAAGGCTACTGGCAGGTACACTTAGAGGAAGCATCGAGACCAAAAACAGCGTTCTCTGCCCAGTCCGGTCACTATCAGTTCGTCTATATGCCCTTCGGCATTAAGACAGCATAGGCTATCTTTACGCGCCTGATGCGCATTCTATTACAAGGTATAGACAATATCGTTCATTACATCGACGATGCTTTCGTAGAGACCTCTACCTGGGAAGAACATCTTTAGACTTAAATAGGCTATTTAGCAGGGTGCTCGAGGCCGGCCTCTCGATCAAGCCGCAGAACTGTGAAATCGCGCGGAGCCACTAACGTATCATTTCTTGGCCACCAGCTTAGAAAAGTGACCATCCGACCGTTGGAAATGGTGGTGGAAAAGCTTGTAATCGTACCGCCTCCAAAGACAAAGAAGCAAGTGCGCTCCTTCTTAGGGCTTGCCGGATTGTACCGCCATTTCATCCCTGGCTATGCCTACAAAGTCCAACCGCTCGTGGAGTTAGCACGCAAAAACGAACGAAACCATGTCTCTTGGACACCACAGCGGCAAGCTGCTTTTGACAAGCTCAATAACGCGTTAACTTCCAGGCCCGTATTAAGAGCTCCGATTTTCAGCAAGCAGTTCGTGCTTCGCACGGATGCTTCCGAGGTCAGCGTTGGCGCCGTTCTCCTGCAGGAGCATAATGGAATCCTCCACCGTGTATCATAAGCGAGTCGACAGTTATTACCTCGCGAATCTCGCTTCTCAACGATTGAACGCGAGTGTTTGGCGATAGTCTGGACAATTAAGAAATGCCACATATTCTTGTACGGGACGTTCTTCATCATTGAGACTGACCACCAACCTTAGCAGTATTTAAGAAAGGCAAAGCACTTAAGCAGCAGGGTACTGCGTTGGAGCTTAACATTACAAGAGTATACCTCTCGTGTAGAGTGCATCAAGGGCTCAGAAAGCGTAGGCGCCGATTGCATGAGTTGCTTGTAAATTGCCAGAGGGTGATGCCCAATGTACAGTGCTACTATCGCGTCTGTTTTCAATGGTTACCTGTGCAAATGTAGTCTAGGAGAGTCTAAGAGTTGTTTCTTAATTCTCTTCGTTTTCCGGTTATGAGTTGCTCAGTGTGTAAATTTTAACCTTTATGATACAGACGTGTGCAAAGTGTCTGTCCAATGATTTGTAAGGTTTCTATATTTTATTTTGTGCCATATGCTTAATGTTGGGCCCCCTGTTCTCTCCGGGTGCGTCACTATGTGTCATGGTGACTTCAACAGCGTCTAACTTGTCCGTTTACGATGTGACCTTTAGTGTTGTGTGCACCAAAAGCAGTTTTTTGTACGTGGAAAAAACTTTTTCGAAGGGAGGGGGCATATGTGAGGTGCACAAAAGATCCTCGGAGGAATTGTGAATGCAGTGCGTCGACAGTGGTGCGTTGGACAGCGGAGCGCTGCGCGTGCCAGCCCAGCGTTGCGCCTGTGCGCGTGCGAAGGGTGTGTGCGAGGCGACGGCGACGAAGAGCGTGGCGAGCACGAGGAGCGGAGAGCTGACTAGTCAGAAAACAGAGGTGCGAAGGGAGACAGCGCAGCGGAGATCGTGTCATTCAAGCGTGGAGGTGGCAGACGACGGACGTTGGGTTCGTACTGCGGCGACCTCCATTGGATCCCAGCAAAAATGCTCAAATGTTCTAAGCACCGAACAAGTGACCCGTCAGGTGAAGTGCGCAGGCAAAAAAGAAAAATGTCATCGCTCTGCCATTTGAAAGAAATTAGATAGAAAGCAGAAACAGACGTTCTCTTCTCTGCTCTCAACGCTTATCTCAACTCTGTCGAAAGCTGAATGAAAAAAAGAAAAACACCTACCGGTCGCACCACGCGGCAGAGAAAACCTTTGGCGGCATGCGGCTAAGGCGAATAAATATAAAGCCAGCTTTTCTTCTAAGCAGGAAGCCTGCACTTCTTGAATACACGATGTCGTTATTTGTCGCGAAAGTAGTTTGAATTTGCTTCTGAACCTTGACGCAAAATGTCGCATGGCCCTTATAACCTTCCTGTAGCTTTCTTGCGCCATTGCACAGAATGGATATTGCATTACCTTTTTATAATTTTGCAGCGATAGCTACATTACGCTAGCATTTCAGGCCTTCAGCGTGGCGGCGCCGTGGCCACCGGGCGGGCCGTTGGCAACGTGGTTGGTCAAGTCGGTTGATCACGTGGTGCGGCCATTGGTCACGTGGTTTGTCTGGTCACGTGTGTTGGTCACGTGGTGTGGAGCAGCTGCTGCTGCCGGCGGCGCGGCTAGCAACAGCTGCAACAGCTGTGCGCATGCGCCATGTCAAGTCGGACGAAGATGAAGTAGGAACGCCAGCGAAACGGAGCGGCGAAAGACTTACTTTGTAATTCCACAGAGTGAGTTCACTTGGCCAGCTTTCGTTATTTCCAAGTTTAACACCAGGTTTAACCAGAGCTAAATCACAGCCAATTTTTTAACGCATGTTTGTCACAGTGTTCTGTCTATATGAATTTAAATACGCCCGTGTTGTGCCCGTCTTTAAGACTAATGACTGTTCAAGCGTGTCCAATTATCCCGCAATATTCTTGATCTCAGCCAGCTGCAAAATATTGGAGCATATGGTCTGCCTATTTCTGACTTACTTCGTAGCAATGAATTATTACTTCTCTGATGCCCACCATGATTTTAGGCACAGTTAATCGACTGTCTCAAAGCTTTACCTCCTGTCATTATTTTTTTCTTACAGTTAACAGTAAACTATAGATGGATGCAGTATTTTTGGAGTCCGCCAAAGCCTTTCATAAGGTTCCTGACACTATACTCATAGGAAAGCTTTACGCAGCCAGAATCATATCTAAGCGTATTTATGTTATTAGAACATACCTTAATGGTGATTTCAGGGCGTCCATGTTGACAACCAGTGTTCAGGCGCTTTTCTTTTCTCATCTGGTATGCCGCAGGGTTCAATTCAGGCTCCCGCTTTATATTTTTCATTTCATTTCATTTTATTACCTTAAAAGACCCAAGAGAGGGGTGTTACATAAGGGGTGGCCGCAATTAAAAGCACAGATTCACAATAACTGGAAAATTTTTACACTTTCAGTGAAAAGACTTGGGCAAGTAATGATGGCAACATTGTTTGGAAGGCCGTTCCAGTCAGCGGCTGCACGAGGAAAAAAGGAATTAGAAAAAGTGAAGGTGGTGAGCGTGGACGGGCAACTTTTAGGCGATGGCTGGCGCGATGAGATATGCGTGCTGGGGGAAGAATATAAGGTGCGATATGCATAGGGCTGTGGAAGAATTTGTGAAATAAAGACAGGCTGGCAATGCGACGGTGGAGCGATAAGCGTGATAATCCGGAGGAAACGCTGATGTCATAAGAGTACGATGTATGAATGAATCGAGCAGCGCAATTTTCAGCAGATTCGAGGGAATTGATGAGGACTCCAAATTGGCGATGCAAATTCTAGTTTGGACCTGACGAATGATTTGTAAGCTAATAACTTTACAAGTTGGCGAGCATGGTGAAGATGGCGCTTGAGGAAACCTAGCGTCTTGTTTGCTGACGATATTATGTTAGTAACATGCAAGCTCCAAAAAAGATCGCTAGAAATTTTTATACCTAGGTACTTGTATGACTGAACTAGTTGTACGGGAACTTCTGATATTACGTAAGAGAAGATTAGAGGATTACCGCGGCGGTTGATAGACAAAAGATTACATTTTCTTGGGTTAAGTTTCATTAGCCACTTATTACACCACTCCTGAACAACATTAAGATCATTTTGAAGACAAGATTGGTCAGCGGTGGTGAGAATAGCTCGATAAAGTACACAGTCGTCAGCAAACATGCGTATGTTAGATGTTATGTTTGAAGGCAGGTCATTAATGTATGTGAGAAACAGTAGTGGGCCAAGCACAGATTCCTGTGGAACACCCGACGTTAATAAGAGTGAGTTAGAGTTCTTATTGTTAACGAAGACAAACTGCGAACGATTAGTTAAAACCTCTTCAATTCACTTCAAAATATAGGAGTGCAAATTTAATTGGGAAAGTTTTATCACCAGGCGTTTATTTGGTGCTTTATCAAGGGCTTTCGCAAAATCTAAATATACAATGTCAGTCTGTAGATTACAATCAAGGTTAGCATGCAGATCATGAATGAACGTAGCACGTTGGGTCTCACAGGAATAACCCCGGCGAAACCCGTGCTGAGCAGTTTGAAAAAAGTTGTTTGAATAAGGGAATACCATGACATGGGTATAGATGACGTGTTCCATGATTCTGCAGGGAATACTAGTTAGAGAGATGGGACGGTAATTAAGCGGCGAGTTCTTGCTACCTGATTTGTAGATTGGAACGACCTTCCCAATTTTCCAGTCTATGGGCAGCTTACCTGTGAAGAGTGACTGAGCGAGTAACAAGCACAACAGAGATGAACATATATCTTTGGTATTAATCATTATTTAAGCGTTGATATTGTCAGTTTCAGCAGAGGATGGAAGTTTAATGTTTTAAATTAGTGACGAAATTCCTGCTGCAGAAAACGTAAGAGAAGGCATAGTATCTTGAATACCTGGGGTGTTTGAAGGAAATGTCGGATCTGTTTCATTAGTAAACACGGAAGAAAAGGCTGCGTTGAACATGTTGGCGGTTTCTGTTTCGCATACAGTTTCACCCGAACCTGATGGAAATAGTGCGTGTGTGCTGGGGGTTAATGACTTGCCAGAACCTACGTGGGTTTGTTGACAACATTTTAGGCAGATCAGAGTTGAAAAAGGTGCGCTTGCCTTCTCGAATACTTGATAAATACGTTGTTTTTTTTGGCTGCGTATTATTTGTTCCAAGCCTTCTGATTAGGAAGCAACTTGGCCGATCGGAAAAGATGCTTATTTTTTTTTTTCAAGGCGTTTGAGTGTATTTATGAACCATGGGTTTTGAGGGTTGTTCGTATACTTATGTTCGGAATAAACCTTTAGACCGAATCCTCGATTTTCCGCTTAAACAAGGACCAGTTATCATGAATGGATCTTTGATGAAAGTTAGATTTAAATCCTGGCAAAAATGCGCGAAGTTTATTATTTATTGCTGTATAGTTTCCTTTATCGTATAATCGAATAGTTTTTAGTTGTTGCGCGTAAAGATGGTTTAATCGTGAAGCCGGCATGTATGACGGGATGATCGCTGAGGCCTGGTAGATACGTGATGGAATGAACGCATTCAGGATTATCCGTTAATAACAGATCTAGAATATTAGCGCAGTCTTCGGTTACACGAGTTGGCTCGGATACAGTTTGAAAGAAATTAAAATTAAGGCAAACGTTTAGAAATTCATTAGCATCCTTATTACCTGTAGCGGTTAGATTATTCCAGTCGATACTCGGAAAATTGAAGTCTCCGAATAGGAGAGTGCATGTGTTAGGGTGTTTAGCTTTAATTTCATTCAATGCGTCATTAAGTTTTCGAGAGAAATCTGGGCTGTTAGGAGGCCTGTAGCAAACGCCGATCAAAACTGATTTAGATGAGGCGTGGCATAAAACCCATAATATTTCTATATCTGATGAAAGGTTAATTGCTGAGCATGATAGATCTCGAGCGGTGACAATCAGTACCCCTCCTCCTCTTCGATCTGGGCGATCTTTGCGATAAACAGAAATTGGGCAAGTCGGCAAGCACTTCACTACCGGAAATATCGCTGTTTAGCCACGCTTCTGTCAAGACTAGTATGTTACTGGCAGATGAAGTGACGAAATGAGAAACAATGTCACGCTTTGAAATGAAACTGCGCACGTTAGCAAAGATTG
Source organism: Amblyomma americanum (assembly GCF_052857255.1). Lineage (NCBI taxonomy): Eukaryota > Metazoa > Arthropoda > Arachnida > Ixodida > Ixodidae > Amblyomma > Amblyomma americanum. Next base: position 159,108,630 of record NC_135503.1, read on the forward strand.
CTGACAATGAAACGCCTTCTTGGTGTACATGCTTAGAACGATCTGTCGACAGGAGCTGAGATGGTTGGTATTCTGCCTCTTTTACTGTTTGTGGTGATTCATCGAATATGTAGCGTTTAGGACCAATATGTAATGTTTTGAAGCGCAAAGAGAACTTATCGGATACCTATTTGGCAAAGGCTACAAGATGTTTGCGGGCGTTACGAACGGGAAGGGGGAAGTCTTCGCCAATACTGTAGTTGGTGCCTTTCAGCTTATTGCCTAAGGAAAGGATGCCTTTTTTAGTTTTCGATGAGGTCAATTTAACGATGATTGGCCTGGAGCGATCAGTAGAGTGGCGCCCGAGGCGGTGAGCACGCTTGATTAGATTGGGTTCGATGACAAAACCTAGTTGAGTGGAGCAATGGCGAATGACGGTTTCTTCCGGGTCTGCATACGTTTCAGTGAGGTTAGTGTCAGGAATATTGTAAAATATGATATTGTTACGGCGAGACCGATTTTCTGCATCGTCCATACGTGCTTCCAGTTTTTCGACCTTACAGGTAAGTTCAGTGTTTAAGTTTTTTTGAGGGCGTAGATTTCAGAATGGAGAATAGAAAGTGTCGCGTAGGGTGATTCTAGGGTGTCCATGCCCTTGTTTAAGTCGTTCAAGGTTATTTCGGTAGTTTTCAGTTGGTGTTTAATGTCCTGCAGACCAGAAATTAATGTAGCTTGTGCAGTAGTTAGTTTCTGGAGCTCGGAAAGTATGCTGTCGTAACGGTCGAGGCCTGCGGTAGTTTCAACATCGCCTGACAACAGCAAAAGAAAACGAAGAACACGTGAACACTCGGCAGCAATACTACAGCCGTACTATATCAATGAATTCGCGAGTGTTACCGATTCTGAAGGCAATATTATACTATTCGCGAGCGATTGTCGTCTCTGGATAAAGGCGACCTCTAGAGCGAATGAATTAAAATTCATCACAACAATTGATATAAAATGTCGAACTGGTGTACAGAACGGGGTGTGTTTTCTAACACTGAGAACTGTTTGGTAGTCCTAATGACTAAAAACGAAACTGTTCTACAACTTCCATACTCCATAGCTGGAGTAAGGCATTCATATCAGTGAAACTTTGAAGCTAGATACGCATGTTGTCAACATTTGCACAAGTTCTCCTAAATCCCGGTGGTGTTTCTGGGTTAAATTGCCGAAACCTCCGATGCCTCTAATATTGATAGCGTAGTAGGCTTCGGTTCGGCCTGGTCTGGTGTATGCATTATGTTTACGTGACCCATTCACAGCAAAAAAACGCCGAAAAAATTGAAAAACTGGAAACAATTGCAGCCCGATTTATTTGCAGAGGGATTTATAAAGAACAGACAGCGTAACTTCAATGATCAACTTTCGAGGCTTACAATCGCTCCAAACGAGACGCGCAGAAAACAGGCTGAGATGCTTCTGTTTAATATATAATAATTAATCAAAATAAATAACTATGTTTGCACTACACCTGTTTACTACGCAAGCACACGTTACAATAATAGAACAAATGATTCAATATTATTTAGCACACTGTGACGCATTTACGTTCTCATTTTTTGACGAAACACTTAACGATTGGAATAGACTTTCAAATTGTGTAGTGGATAACCAGAATTTGAAATTGTATGTTGCGAATTTGAGAGCCGCATATGTGTTCTATTTATTTATTTATTTATTTACAGAATACCTGCGTCGCCTAGAAGGCATTATCGCAGGGGAGACAGTTTGAAAACAACTTGTTCATTTTCACACAAAAAAAAATCAAGAACATTAGGCGTAGCTAACATCAAAGTAAAACAGTAAATTAAGTGAACATTACTGAAGGTAACAGAAAGCGTGAACAAAAGTAAGACAGGAGTATATTCTCAGGAATACAGTCTACAATAAAAATCGCGATTAACAAACACTGAAACATAATTTTCAGGCAACAAGTTCCAGTCTTTCACAGTGTGTGGAAAGAGTAACTCAGATAAACTGTTTGTATTACAATTCTATTCGGGCACCTTCTTGGAATGGTCGTGCCGATTCGTGACGTAAGTTGGCTCCAAAAGGTAGTTACGGCTATCAATTCCTGTTTTATTATAGAAGATGCGGTGGAAGAATTTAATTCTCAAACTTGTTCTTCTGATGTTTAATGGTCCCCAAACCTGCGATGAATTTATCTCAGTGATTCCTCGGAAGGAGCTATAATTATCAGATACGAAGCATGTACCCTGATTTTGGAGTTTTTCTATTGCTTCAATCAAATATGCCTGACATGGGTCCCAAATAATGTAGGCGTAATTAAGGATGGATCTGACGTACAAGAAATGAAGTGTTTCTTTAACATCTTGAAAGAAGTTAGGACGGCGCTAAAACGACAAAGACAAAGAGGCACGAACACAACAGGACGGGCGCCAACTTGCAACTGAAGTTTATTGCACCAAACCCCTACATTTTATGCATCAACTGAGCCGTATCACAACAAGCTTATCACACAACAAAACGCAATTTCTTCAATAGTCAGAACATCGGAAGTAGGCGCTACTTTTACAGACCAGAGACGCCTTCTGCACTATCCACTTGATAACAGCATTATTCTTACTTTATAAGTCCCCAGATTAAATGATTGCGCAACCCACATGAAAGCAATTGATCATCCAAATGATACACACACGCTTGGGCAAGGCAGCCAGCGCGCAAACTCAACAATCGTGATTTAACACAAAGAGTGAAAATGAAAGAATGACCAACAACAAACGCGGAAAATTTGGTGGACATGAAAACTTAAACCTTCGGGGGAACCTCCCAGCGTCAATGTACTATAATTATCGTCAAAAATTAAAAACCTTTGAGAAAACCTCCCAGCGTCAAAGTGCTACAATATTGGTTTCTACACAAACGTCTTTTCGGTCGATAAAACACATCGATGAAAAACAATGTATGCAGAAAACTTGCAAACGTTGAAACCTAAAGACAGCCTTCGAGAAACGCCACCTCAGCGTCACTAATTGAAATGGACGGCCTACTAACGCATGCGCTTCCCGCTTTCTTAATAAAAAATGCCTCCACAACTTCTCGCTCAAATCTGTCTTTACCGCTCTTCAAAAAAGTTGTTTTGCTCATATCCGGACTACACCCCTTGCACGTCTTGCAGTGATCTGCAAGGAAACTTCCATGATGTTGGCGCACATTCCGCAAGTGTTCACTGGCACGTTCATTAAAACAGCGACCGGTTTGCCCTATGTAAACTAAACCGCAGCTTAGAGGAATCTGATATACAACTTGTGACCTGCATTTCGTGAACAGTTTTTGATGTTTAATAGGCAAACCGGTCGTTTCTTATCCGGTTTTGACATTGTGCAAATCTTTGACAAGCAGATAAGGATGGTGGTTTTGCTGTCCTACCCGTGGGTTTGTTTCGAGAAAAGGCGATTGCAGCCATCAACAAAAACTTCAAATCGGTCAAGTTCAACGCACGAACCAGAAAACGACAAGTACTAAAAATCTTGGATGACTTGCACCTGGATGCCATCAAGAAGCGAGCAAAAGGTGAAGAGAGGGGCTTCCTTGAAATATTCTTCACGGTCAAAACCCACAAGCCTGGAATGCCACTAAGATCCATCGTGTCGGAAAAAGGGACATGGCAGTGCGTGGTCAGTAGTTACCTTCAGAAGCACCTCGGTTCTTTGGTGGAAGATGATCCTTTCGTGGTTCGTAGTTCCTCGTATGTCGTGCAGCAACTGGACGTTTTGCCCTCCCTCGAGTACATGGGTTTCTCCATCGATATTGAAGATTTATATTACTCTGTTCCTCATCATGGACTTCTAAGCGCGGTCAGAGATAAGATCATCACAACAGGTGAAGTTCAGTTTCAAAATGCAGCTGGCATTAGCAGTGATAGTTTTGTAGCCTTGTTAGAATTCTACTTACGCTCGACAGCCATTTCATTTGAAGGTAGCTTCTTTGTCCAGAAAAAAGGTGTATGCATAGGGTCTTCAGTGGCACCGGTACTCTGTGATATTTTCTTGTCAGCTGTTGGGAATCAAATCAAAGTTCAACTTAGAGATCCACGTGTAGTATCCATTTTTAGATACTTGGACGATTTTTTGGTTATCATGAAGAATGCTCATGAGTCCGATGTAGCTTCGGCGGCAGGAAGTGTGTTATCAGTCTTCACCAGTAACAGCCAGGGCCTCAAGTTCACGTGGGAGTTACCAGTGAATCGCGAACTGCAGTTTTTAGACGTTAGATTGGTTTTTATGGAGGATCACCTATGCTGGGCGTACAATCCCAGATCTACGAAAGGGCTGTTACCGTTTGATAGTGCTCATTCTAAACTTGTAAAAAGAGCAATAATCGCTAATTCCCTTCAGAATGCCTTAAGAAAGTCGTGCCATCACACGATGTCTATGAGCTTTGGCGCCCAAATTCTGAGGTTGCACGAAGCGGGTTACCCGCCCCATTTGATTTTGGCTGTTTCTGAAATGTTAATCAAGAAATTCAAGCGGCCTTGTGATGAGAAACTTCCGGAAGCAAAAAAAAATTGGTCCCTGTGATTCCGTACATGCATAAGGTGTCCCATGGTATAAAAAAAGTCGCAAGCAAACATCAGGTGCAGGTTGTGTTCTCGGCCCCATCAAAGTTGTCAAAGATTTGCACAATGTCAAAACCGGATAAGAAACGACCGGTTTGCCCTATTAAACATCAAAAACTGTTCACGAAATGCAGATCACAAGTTGTATATCAGATTCCTCTAAGCTGCGGTTTAGTTTACATAGGGCAAACCGGTCGCTGTTTTAATGAACGTGCCAGTGAACACTTGCGGAATGTGCGCCAACATCATGGAAGTTTCCTTGCAGATCACTGCAAGACGTGCAAGGGGTGTAGTCCGGATCTGAGCAAAACAACTTTTTTGAAGAGCGGTAAAGACAGATTTGAGCGAGAAGTTGTGGAGGCATTTTTTATTAAGAAAGCGGGAAGCGCATGTGTTAGTAGGCCGTCCATTTCAATTAGTGACGCTGAGGTGGCGTTTCTCGAAGGCTGTCTTTAGGTTTCAACGTTTGCAAGTTTTCTGCATACATTGTTTTTCATCGATGTGTTTTATCGACCGAAAAGACGTTTGTGTAGAAACCAATATTGTAGCACTTTGACGCTGGGAGGTTTTCTCAAAGGTTTTTAATTTTTGACGATAATTATAGTACATTGACGCTGGGAGGTTCCCCCGAAGGTTTAAGTTTTCATGTCCACCAAATTTTCCGCGTTTGTTGTTGGTCATTCTTTCATTTTCACTCTTTGTGTTAAATCACGATTGTTGAGTTTGCGCGCTGGCTGCCTTGCCGAAGCGTGTGTGTATCATTTGGATGATCAATTGCTTTCATGTGGGTTGCGCAATCATTTAATCTGGGGACTTATAAAGTAAGAATAATGCTGTTATCAAGTGGATAGTGCAGAAGGCGTCTCTGGTCTGTAAAAGTAGCGCCTACTTCCGATGTTCTGACTATTGAAGAAATTGCGTTTTGTTGTGTGATAAGCTTGTTGTGATACGGCTCAGTTGATGCATAAAATGTAGGGGTTTGGTGCAATAAACTTCAGTTGCAAGTTGGCGCCCGTCCTGTTGTGTTCGTGCCTTTTTGTCTTTGTCGTTTTAGCGCCGTCCTAACTTCTTTCAAGATATGAACCAACTAGCCCAAATCAAAGTACTTCTTTAACATCTTTTTATGCTGATTTGAAATTTCTACGAATAAAGAACGACATTTTACTTGCCTTAGATATTGACTGATTGATGGTGTTCCATTTAAGAGTCTGCATGAAATAAACACCAAGGTACTTGCACTATGAGACGCTTTTTATGGCTATGTTTTCAACAATGTATTGTGTACGAATTTCGAATTTTTTATTTGAGAAATGAACATAATTACATTTATTAATATTCAGATTTATCTGCCAACGCTGACACCAATTTACTATTCTATCAAAGTCGCTTTGCAGGAAAGGTACATCTGATGGTGAATTTATTTCCCTGTAAACAACGCAGTCATCCGCAAATAGTTTTATGGGGGACTGTATGCCATCTACAATGCCATTTATATAGATCAGGAATAAGAGTGGTCTCAGGACACTGCCCTGGGGCACTCCTGAAGATACGGTTATGTATGATGAGCTACGGCTATCCAGAACAACACACTGTTTAGGACGGTTTAGTAATTACATATCCAGTTATAGGTTTTATTATGTATATTCAAGGAGGTCAACTTGATACTTAATAAGGGATGCGAAACTGTGTCAAACGTTTTCTTGAAGTCTAGGAATACTGCATCTACATGTCTATTCTTGTCGTGGGAGTTACCTACCAAGTGCTGAAATTCAACTAATTGTGTGTTGCATGCGTGCCCATTACGAAAACCATCCTGTGAAACAGTAAAAAGGTTAATGGATTCAAGGTGTCTAAATAACTGACTGTACAATATACGCTAAAATATTTTACCGGAAACTGAGGTCAAGGATATAGGCCTATAATTTTCCACCAGTTTCTTGTCTCCTGATTTGAACGTCCGATTGACAGCCGCGACTTTCCAGTCCTGTGGAACCACCCCGGTTTTGAGCGATGCTTTAAATATGATACACAGATACTGTGATATAATGTTGTGACATTTCTTTAGAATATAGGATGGGATTCTATCAGGACCCTTAGATTTAGAGGGGTGCAGTTCTCGTAAAAGACAGTCAATATTGTATACTGCCATGTCTATTTCAGGCATGCATTGGTCAGAAGGACAGTTAGGGGGAAGTGATGAAGTTGTGGCAGGCATCAGTCCATCAGAAAACACCGATTTAAAGTACTGATTAAACATTTCAACTTTTTCAGTGTCTGTCTTTACAGTGGTATCATTCGATTTTAGGGCGGCAATGGGAGTGTCATCGGTTCTACTTGTCCTTACATATTTCCAGAAGACTTTAGGGTTTTGTTTCAAATCCGTGTTTAACTGGGCAAAAAATAAGCGCTTCGCTTTTTTGATACATAGTTTTACCATCTGGTTCGCATCCTTTAAATGTTTGCGGCTGAGTGAAGTGTTGCATTAGAGCATTTTTTGTACGCGCTTCTAGCTTTCCGTATCAAACTACGTACATCCAAATTAAACCATGGTTTATGTTTTTTCTTAGCCGCAGTAATTTTTCGGGGACATATTTCTCTAGGAGTTTCAATACTCACATGGAAAACGCGGACCATAAATGCTCAGCGTCACTTCTTTCTGACAGACGCTGAAATATTGGCAAGTACGATACTAATTCTCCCTAGATGGCGTCAAAATTACCTTTCTCGTATATAAATACCTGCCGGGGGGGAGGGGGGGTTGCGGACGGGTCGGTACCACAGCTTGAGTATATGAAGCGCACAAAAACACAGCACACAGGAAAAGAATGACACGAGACAGGCACTACTTGCAACTGTTTATTGAATTCAATAATGGTTTATTTATATCCAAGATCAAGGCATGGTGGAAAGGGAGACAAAAACAATATAACAAACAACAGGTAAATGACTAGTGTGATTGAAAGGATACTACGGAGGGGGGAACAAAAGTGATTCAATTCTTTCTAAACTTATCTAAAAATATACTTTCATTCTTATGAATGACCAGCGATGGGGTGCTGACAAAAAAACTCCCACTTTTTCTAATCCGGTGGGCGTCTAGAAGTTCACGGGCAGCCCTATATTTACTTCTACATAGTATCTGAGTTTCTTGGAGCTTCACAATTTTTGTTCTCTTCCTTGCCGCAGTCCTAGCAGTGATGCGGCAAATGTGATGCGGTACCAGTTCTTAGCGAGCGTTTATGCTATGTTAGGCGCTCATTAATACATCGGCCTGTCTGGCCGATGTACACCTTTCCATAAGTCAGTGGGATGCTATAAACTACCCCACAGCACATTTCAGAAAAGGGTTTGCATGCTTAGTTTCACATTCTGCTGACTTTGCATTATCATTTGCAATCTTCCGACACAGCGATGCAAGTTTTCTGGGTGGAGAGAAGACCACCGGGACTTTGTATTTCACGGCAACATGCTCAAGATTATGTGCCACTTTGTGGGAGTATGGAATCACCACCGGTTTGATTTTCTTTTAAGGTACTTCAACATCCTCGCTCTTTTTTCTCTTTCTTTTTTGCCTTTTGCAGCAATGCTTCCGTTACAGAGCTAATCACCAGGCTAGGAATGTCTGCCTGTTTAAAATTTTTATCTGCGCGTCAAAGGTTTCCTGTACATTATGACAACACGATTTCTTTAGAGCTGAATCAAGGCACGTGATGGCAATGGCACGTTTCACAGTTTTCAAGTGCGTCGAATCGTACGGCAACAATTCTTTGCGGACACGAGGACGACACATCCAGCAAACACCTTCGTCAGTAATGGTTATGTCAATATCTAAAAACTAATTTGTTTTTTTCGCTAGCTCATATGTAAAATCCAAACCCTTAGCATGTTGTTTAAAATCCGCTAAATATCCTGCACAGTTTGCGAGTAAGTCAAGGGCGATTGTTTAGTCAATATAATAAAAAAATGTTATTGCGCCTTCGGAAGTCCATGTTATCTTTGAGATATTAAAATCGCCGCCCAGAAAGACAGCATCAGAGAGCACTGATAAAATGTCAGCTGGATTACGAACTGGGTTTTTTTTTATCATCGGGTGGGCGGTAGAAGGATCCAAATACTAGTCTATACCCCTTTGGTATGCTCATTCGCCACCACACGGATTCCGCAGCACTGTCAACTTGAAGCTCCTCGCTAGGTAGGTCTTTTGATATTGAAATAAAGACGCCTCCGCCATGCCGATGTCTATCTTTACGGTAGACATAAAACCCCGGTGGGAATACTTCGCTCTTCATAATGCTCTTGTCTAACAAGGACTCGGTGCCTAGTACAATGTGCGGCTGCTTAGTTGCAACCACAGAGGAAAAAGCGTCCGTCTTATTTTTGATGTTTCTACAGTTTACCAAGAGCACCGAAAGTTCTTTAGGTTCAACCAAGTCTATGATCTGGCTTCGGTGTGTCTTATCATCTGCATGCCATTCTCCGTTGTTTTAATGCGCACGCACTCTTAGTGAAGCAGGTTGCCTCGTGTCGAAGTCCCATATATACGTGTTGCCATTTATAACTGCCTTATAATATTAGTTGCACACGGATTTCCTTTCTATCTCGTTTTTCTTTTGCATAGTTCCAAAGAAGACGCCGAAGCCTGTGTTCGTATTATAGGTATTTCACTGTACGGAGTTTGTGTATGATACGTTTGCATATTTTCCTATTTTTGGTTAATTTGTGCTCAACCCTTCTTGAAGTCAAACTACTGCGCAGTACTGATAAATAAAATCTCAACCTTAGCTGTATTCTGACGCTCTGCCCGTTGACAAGGCTGTGCCGAAATGGCGGCCCTTTAACTCATAAAGCCTATTTTGAGAAACTGCTGATAGTCTTGGGCAAAACACCCCGTATTTTGTTGCTTGCCAGCGTTAGTCACGTGAATAATTATTTTGTCATAGAATAGCAACCGTAGATATGGCCATGTCCACATCGCTATTCCATGGGAGAAGTTCCATTGGGGTGGGACACTGGGTGTGCCAAAATTAATTTACGGAGAGATTATCAGCTAGATTAAGGCTCCGCTTCGCCGACCATGTTTATGCAACTGCATTGAGTCCTGCCAAACAGCTCTGAATCAGTAGAGCTCGGAATGTCGGAAGCACGATGTGAGAATTTCAAGAGGTTGGCGGGTCCAGCACAGCGGCGAGGCTAGGCTGTTTTACGGCGAGCCTGCTTGCGCGCTGAAATTCTGCATGCAGGCATTACATGGAACGCAGTTTCGCACGATAATATTCATAATAAAGCCGGAACGATTTTCCAGGTAAATGTATGTGAAACAATGTCCAACATAAAACTGAACACCACAAATTAAAAGGAAAGAACACCCTCATGCTCCTCTGTTTCAGTGACTGTTGGCTTCCGACATGCATGTCATAACGAGTCACTATTTTTCCTTCTCTTGTCTGCTGAATAGCCAACGAAGGCCTCGGTTCTGGCAGCCATGATGCCATAGGCAGCATAAGACGGTTCTCACACAGCTTCCGCCCTCACCGTTGGATCACGTTGGTAAGTGGCACTCGCGGTAATACAGGAAGTACTACGTTCGACATTATGGACGAAAGTGGCGCTGGTGAACACTCTCACGGTTCGGTTACACTACTGATAAATAGCCCCGAAAGCCGAGGATTTGATTGCCGTCGCTGTATCATAGTTGGTAGAACACCCGGAGGTTGTGGACCCGGGTCCCACCTGCGACAGGTGGTTTTTCTCTCTGCTTTCTAATCAGTTGTATTTAAAACAATTACCATGGTAATCTACCATCGATGGAGACGACAAATAAAAAATAAAAAAGCATCCCTATGCTTCTCGGTAATGTGTAATGTGTAGAACTGATAGGTTGTTTCACATATTTGAGCTCTTTCAGTATCCGGAACGCTGTTTCAATGTAACAATATTGCTACGGACGCTGGGAGCATGACGAAGTGTTGTGAAGGACGACGACGCTGTGGAGCGCGCTTGTGTAGTTTTCGACTGTCCCAAGCCGTCGTCGACCTTCTGCCTAGTAGATAACCTCTGCAGCATATAGCCATTGCATAATATTTGGTGTGAGGCGCAGGGTACCTTCATCGCCATCCAAGTCCCGGGGCTTCGGCGTCCTGCGTTTGCCGCGGTCGTCGGCATTGTGATCTGGGTACGCACAGCCCGGCTGTGCCCAGCCCGCCAGACCAGAATTGACCTCGCCGCATATCCCAGCCCCGTCCCCAACTCGACCAGAAGACACGACGAAATGACGACGCTGCCGCTACAAGACCCTACGACCTCACCAACCCGAGAAGCCGCATACGAGTAAGAACATAGTTCCCCTGCCCGTGCCGTTCGGTGCGTCCATGGGCCTTAACCGAAAGCTCCAGGTGATCCGTGGGCCAGTAGCTTCGTGGGTCAGCGCTCATTACCCGACCGCCTCAATCACCGTGGCGGCAAGCCCTTCACCTCTATCTCTATTCAATCAATTTTCAAGCCCATCGTCATCAACTGCATTTCATCTACAGTGCCGATCTTCTCGTTCGCGATAGGGACGATCTCCTAGCGGCTCCGAGTAGCGTGACGGACTAGAAGACGACGAACTGTGCCGCGGCGCGGGCAGAAGTACTCGCACCACGTCATCCGCCATTACATCATCCTGTAACATTCTGCCATCTCATCTCAATCATCGGCTTGTCGTCCCGTAACAATATTATTAGTAAGACAATTACGGATGCTACCATCGGATAGCTAGGTCTGAAATTAGGCTGGGTTTTCTGAGAAGCGCATAAACGATTTACTGGTAAGAGGGAGGTTACAGGATTTTCAGACCTCGTGTAATCTCCCTCGAGAACACATATGAAGACGACATCTGCTCTTTGGCGATGAGAGATAACCTTACCGTTTTAAACAGACTACACAGTAGGAGAGAGTTGGATAGTTGAGAAACTCCACTGTATGAAATCCTGAACCCAACAGATACACTATAAAACTACCACAATTGTCAAAACTAATCAATAAACTAAGGAAGCGACAGAAAGTGGCCCATACATAAACGATTAAGAAAAGTTTTAAAGACCGGAGTAGTCTGAAAGCAGCAAAGAGATGAAGGAGGCGCAATGTGTATTCACTAAGCAAAAAGGAGGACAAAGCCGTCGTCAATAAAGATGTGATAACAAAAATAGCAAAAAAATTGTGCGTGTATTTGTACAGAGGCCGAGGTGTCATGACGCTAGTGACCTAGGCAGTGGTATCTAAGACACGGATATGACGAAGTGACAAAGGCGGCAGAAGGGCAGGGCTTTCAAACTGTATATACAGAGAAACTGCATATACATAATTGTCGACCAATATCTATCACATGCATCACTTCCAAACTAATGGAACATACAATTTTCTCTCAAGTTATAAAATTACTAGTGTCGATAAACGTTTTCCACCCTAACCAGCATGGCTTTTTAAGAGCTTTATCTCGTGAAACACAATTAGCCCTCTTTAATAACGACCTTAGCTCTATCATTGACCTTAAAATTCCTATTGACGCCCTCTTCCTCGATTTTGAGAAACCTTTTGACAAAGTTCCTCACAAACGACTATTCCTAAAACTTGCTCGTCTGAATCTTAACGAACATGTTTTTAATTGGATATGCAGCCTTCTCACTAATCGGCAGCAGTTTGTCTTTGTTAATAAATGTTAATCTTCTTATTCCTCTGTTATATCTAGGGTACCTCAGGGCACCGTCTTGGGCCCCCTTCTTTTTCTCATATATAATAACGGTTTGCCTGGTGACATATGTTCTAACGTTCGCGTATTCGCCGATGATTGCGTTATCGACCGGCCTGTTACTAACAGCGATGACATTTTGCTTCTTCAGTCTGACATTCAGCACGTACTAACCTGGTGTAATACATGGCTAATGTCCTTAAATGTGAAAAAAAAAACATCTCTGCTATCATTCTACCGACGTCATTCACAACCATCTTCAAGATATCTAATCGGGAATGCTGAAATCGCTTCAGTATTAACTTACAAGTATTTAGGCATCCATTTGACACCTGATCTCAATTGCTCTTTTCATGTATCTCAGATTACTAACGAGGCAGATTGCGTCCTTGGTTACTTTCGACGAACCCTGCGACTAGCACCCCCATCAGTGAAATCCCTTGCTTACTTAACACTTATCCGTCCCAAATTAGAATATGCATGCGCGATCTGGGACCCTCATCAAAATAACCTTTTCACTACTCTCGAATCTGTACAGAATCGCTCAGCTCGTTTCAATTTTTCAGCCTATTCTTATCATGTAAATGCAACTCAACTAAAACGCAATGCTCATCTCACAACTTTAGCGAACCGCCGAAAAGATTCCAGACTGTGTCTGTTTCATAAATTCGATAATCATCCACATCCCAACTCCATTATCAGCCCCACACATCGCATCTCCAATAGCACAAAGCACGGGAAGGCAGTCTACCGTCCCCCTGCCCGCACTTCTGCGCATCTGTCATTTTTCGTTAATACAGCAAGGGACTGGAATGACCTGCCAAACGCCATCGTTGATCATATCGACTCATCGTCATTCAGATCGTCAATAGAAGAAATATACTGCTGAAATTACACCCGTTCATGTAATACCCCTTCAATGGGGGCTTTGAAGTATTAATAAAGAAAGAAAGAAAGAAAGAAAGAAAGAAAGAAAGAAAGAAAGAAAGAGAGAAAGAAAGAAAGAAAGAAAGAAAGAAAGAAAGAAAGAAAGAAAGAAAGAAAGAAAGTGGTTGGGGAGGTTAAAGTAACTGCAGATTCAAAGTAACGTTATCTATGCTCACAAGAAAGATTTTAAGTACGTGAGAAATTGTCGATGTGTTAGCTTATGAACCATTTGCTGAATAGGTACGTTCAAAAATGAGCGCGAACAGAGTTATATAACTTACAGTGACGGAAGAAGTAGCGCTTCTTTCTGAAAAGCTGCGAACAATGGGCCCAATTAACATCTGAAATAAAGTTATAGATAAACATACAGAATATAACGAACTTGTCCTTAAACCCCCTTTAGGTTCTGAGGAAACATTTAATTGATTAAAAACATCATAATTATAAGCAGCCTTACCACGTCTATTGCATGGGAACGGTCTCTTCCATTGTCTCCAATTAACCCTGCTCTGGGCTAGGTGCAGCCATTCTATACCTGCAAGCTTTTTAATCTCGTCTGCTCACCTAACATTTTGCCGCCCCTTCTAGGCATCAGTGATGCCGGCATTGCTTAATCATGTTTTGGAAGGAGCACTATGTAAACCCAGAAATTATTCTCTACTGCTAGTGTACCCGCCGCAGTAGCTGCAGACAAGGCCGGCTGTCGCAGAATAGAAAGAGAACAATCCAAATGTTTGGTCTTGATTAAACTCTTTGCCTGTAGCGCTTGCGTCTAGTCCGTTCTGCGCGCACTCAAGAATTCTGGATGAGAAAAAAAACCGGGTGTCGTCTACAAAATCCGATTCTCAAAGTGTCCGGCTTCATACATCGGCAGAACGAAAAACCTCCAGCAAAGAATAAGGCAACAGAAAAATGACATCCGGCTAATGAATTCAGAATCCAACCCCCTCGCCGAACACTGCGAGACGCGCTGACCACAGGATATCCTTCGAGGAGGCGAGCGTCTTGGCCGTGGAACCGAACCTGTTGAAGAGGCGACATGTGGAGTCATGGCACATCCGGCTCACAAAGGAGGCGATGAATAGGACTCCAGAAACGCTCGCCTCTGCGTACGTTAGTGGACTGCGCCACGTGCTAACAAAGGGAGGGCGATGGGAACAACCCGCTGCAGTTGGCACACTTTAGTCACCCCTGAAGAAGGGACCGAGTTGGTCCCGAAACGTTGGGTAAAGTTAAAAACATTGGTTGGCGACAGTTGTTTTCTCTCAACTACCTCAAGAACCCAACCAGACCGACTTCCGTCGAAGATGTTTTCGTTGAAATCATAGACATTCTGACATACACACTGTAGTAGGCACTTTTTATTTGTTAAACATCTTGCTTTTTTCGAAATGACATTATAGGCGCTCACACAACACAGAATATATTTAATATAGCTTGGGTGATATTTACAACTGCATTATTGATCGTTGTATGCGGAGATAGGGAACCAAATCCGGTTCCAAACGGCGCGCACAAACCCTGAAGATAATTTCATAAAGCCAAATTGAGAAAGAATATCGTGTTAGGGGGTTTAAAGGAAATGGCACAATGTGAGACAGGCGTCATTTCCTTTTCTTAAACCAACTTTCATTTTCCTTTCCTAATGGCGCTGTTTGGGTGTCCACCGAGATATGTGAGACAGGCGTAATTTCCTTTCCTTAAAACCAATTTTCATTTCATTTTTCCTTCCCTTACGGGCACGGTTCGGGTGTTCACCGAGATATCTGATACGGGCGTCATTTCCTTGTTTGACCTATAGCTACATTCAAGGTCTAACGTGCGGCCCCGCGGGCGGCTCGAAAACCTGGCGTAGTGAAGTTTTTCGCTTCAAAAATGTATGTGGCCAAGAGCTTGCCTTATATATATAGCTTGGGTGTTATTTACAACTCTATTATTGCTCGTTGTATGCGGAGATATGGAACCAAATCCGGTTCCACACGACGCCGCACAAACCCTGCAGATAGTTTCAGGAAGCCAAGTTGAATAAGAAATTAGTTTTTTGGGGAAATGAAATGGCACACTGTCAGACAGGCATCACTTCCTTTTCTTAAACCAACTTTCATTTCCCTTCCCTTATGGCGCTGTTTGGGTGTCCACCGAGATATGTGATAATAATAATAATAATTGGTTTTTGGGGGAAAGGAAATGGCGCAGTATCTGTCTCATATATCGTTGGACACCTGAACCGCGCCGTAAGGGAAGGGATAAAGGAGGGAGTGAAAGCAGAAAGAGGTGCCGTAGTGGAGGGCTCCGGAATAATTTCGACCACCTGGGGATCTTTAACGTGCACTGACATCGCACAGCACATGGGCGCCTTAGCGTTTTTCCTCCATAAAAACGCAGCCGCCCCGGTCGGGTTCGAACCCGGGAACTCCGGATCAGTAGTCGAGCGCCCTAACCACTGAGCCACCGCGGCGGGGCCGAGATATGTGAGACAGGCGTCATTTCCTTGTTTGACCTATAGCCACATACATTCAAGGTCAAACTTACGGCCCCGCTGACGGCTCGAAAAGCTGGCGTAGTGAACCTTTTCGCTTACACATGTATGTGGCCAAGAGCTCGCCTGTTCAGTACATAAGTCTTTGAAGACTATACTAACCTGCAAGTATAGTAGTTGTTGCTCTGATTGCATTCTTGCATCGCAGATCGCTCTGCAATTCGTGTCGTCCAATTATTGTCGATACGGGCTAATGAGAAGCCATGCTTCCTCAACGGGCCGGTAAGAGATGTTTTAAGGGCTCGCTGTGGTCGGCATTCTCTAACTTTTCTTTTCGCTTACAGGATGCATACCCTTCATTGATAATTGAAGGAGGCAAGCTGCATGAGCCTACAGACTTTCTCGATGTGTTCGAAAGCCTGAAGATCGACGTTACTGATATTATAGCGGGTTTCACAAGTATCTGTAACCTGCTGGATAATTAATATCCGGTATTCTTTGAAAAACGAGAAGTTGTTTTCACTCTCTAAGCACTTCTGTGGGCTTATTTGCCCGACCCTGCCGCCGCGTGTCCTCTGGGTGATCGCTGACATTGAGAAGTCTGCCACACACGTTTAGTGAGCATGTAGGCTATTCCTTGCGAGGAATAAATTTCATTTATGCCACTCTTACCTCTTGATTGTTGCCACACTGCGTTATTTTGCGCAAAACACATGGGCCTGCGTTTCGTTTTTCCAAAGAAATGCAGAGTTCAGGAAATTTATAGTCCTTGTAGTCGAATGCAAGCTGCATCCACCTTAGTATTAGTGGTCAGCAGAATGGAATAGAGCCTGTGTGACATATGCCTACTGACGATCCAACGTTCGTATGATTACAGCAAAATCGTACCCAACTGCATTAACAAGTGGTGGCCAAATACACGGCTAAAGCAATGCACATATGACTAGGTTCTTTAATATTAATAATTAATTTTGTGGGAAAGGAAATGACGCAGTATCTGTCTCGTATATCGGCGGACACCTGAACCGCGCCCTAAGAGAAGGGATGAAGGAGGTAGTGAAAGAAGAAAGGAAGAAGTGCCGTGGTGGAGGGCTCCGGACTAATTTCGACCACCTGGAGATCTTTAACGTGCACTGACATCGCACAGCACGTTAAAGATCCCCAGGTGGTCATTAACTTGGGTCTTCTTGCTTGCAGCATTTTAAAGCGAAAGCTTTACTGGCCGCGAACTTGCGAATTCGCCGTGGCGGAGCTCCGACGATGCACATGACGTCACAACACCCATCTCGCCGCGGAGACAAACCGGTCTGGTAGGGCCGGCGGCGGCTGGCGCACTCGGTGCGAAATAGAGACGTGCTTCAAGTTTCCGCCAGTGCGGTCAGAGTGCGCCGAAGCCGCCGAACGCGTCGGCGGTCAAGCGCAGTTGGAGTATAGAGGGTCTCGCTTTGGCCGACGTGCCGTCGCCGTGCAGCGCGCGCGCGCACATGTTACGCCGGAGTATAAACGCGCCTTAACAGTGCCTGCGCTTAAACGCTAACCAATGTATTCGGTGGCGGCATCAATGGGAGACAGTGAAACCACCCTCACTGAAACCCCTCTCACTTCGAGTCACTGAAACCCCACTCACTGAATAAAAAAAAAACTCGTGCCGATGCTCGGAAGCGAACCAGGACCTTTGGTGTTTCAGACGGAGACGCTACCACACCGCGACGACGGCTCCCGCTTTAGTAGTCATAAAGGCGTATGTAGAGAATGCACTCTTTTGATGCAGGTCTCCGCGCTTTCGCTACATGTACCCTGATCTGACAGAGCTAGGCCATCAGCAATTTTTTAACTTCATCTGTCTTTTTAAATGGCAATGGGCCAGCAAATTAGCAGTGGGCAACTAGAAGGCATATTTCTAGTGCGGTGTCTTAGTTAAATATGCAACAACCTGCTCCCAGCTATTATAGTGCATGTTGATTTGCTTTCTACAAGTTAGTAAATTATACTATTCTCGGGTACAACTTTAGAAGGCAAAGGAATTTTCCCCTCAAAGGCGGATGCCAACATGCCTCCGCCAATAGGCGCGCACTTGAGGTGACGTCATGAGCCGGACGGCCGGTGGCCCCGCCGACGGAGAACATTCCTAACATGGCCGCCCTCGCGTCGAACTGGGCCGTGCCGCGTCAGCTGTGTGCGTCTCCGTTCGTCAGAGTGAATTCTAATTGTTTGTGGGCGTCTGTCATGCCAGAAATATTATTGCGAGCTTACGATGCACAAGTTGTGCCGTGTGCGTTTGTTCTGAGCCGCGAGCCGACGGAAAAAGATTGCAGCGAACATCGGCGATGCTGCGCTGCGCTTCGTCTGGAAACAGGATCCCACGGCGACACACCGCTGCAAACAAACATCGTGCGTGTTTGTTCTATGTTGTTTTCTTTTGCTCCTAACTGATGTTACTACGAGGAGAGTTTGCCAAAGTCTGGTACCCACTGTGAGCGGCGGGTGTGTTCGTGTACTGTGCCCCTGCGTTTCTCGTCGGACATGGTGAAATGATGGAGCAAAACCATTATCAGTATAAATGAGAAAAGCATGTGCGGATGAAACCAACCTACGAGTTCCTCAACTGAAGATTTGCGAAAGCAACCTCCAACGCAAAGATTCGTTGCTGCCAGCTCAGCGCGCAAACGATCGATTGTTGGCAGCAGTATGATAAGATAACCAAGCGTCTAGCAAGGCGTCGTTCGAGTGTCGTTCGATGCCGTCTATCTTGCTCCGTAGCAGACGACGCGCAGCGTTGTAGAAGGCATGGAGTTATTTTTCTGTCGCGATCCGGCATGTGCCTTAGCATTTCCATCATGATAGTTTTACCAAACCACTCATCAAGATACACAAATCTTATTTCTGCCGAGAAATACGCGCTTTAGAAGTGGTCACAATTTTTTCAGCGGGACTATTCATTTAGTCGCGGAGGCAATTGGCTGCTGCGCTTCGGTCATCTGGGCGTGGCCTCTCCTGTCTTCTAAAGTTGTACCCGACTTTTTCATAAACGGTTGGTGTTACTAGGTGCAGCTTAGTAATGCATGCCTGTTGTGGTTGTGCTCATTACTAGGTTTTGTAGCGATAGCTACATTACGCTAGCATTTCGAGCATTCAGCGTGGCGGCGCCGTTGGTGACATGGCTTGGTCACGTGGTTGGTGTGGTCACGTGGGTTGGTCATCTGGTGTGGAGCAGCTGCTGCTGCCGGCGGTGCGGCGCGCAACAGTTGCAACAGCTGTGCGCATGCGCCGTGTCAAGTACGACGAAGATGAAGGAACGCTCAGCGAAACGGAGCAACGAAAGACTGACTTTGCAATTCGACTGAGCGGGTTCCACTCGGCCAGCTGTAGCTATCGCGTGAGTCCAGGTTTAACCAGAGCTAAACTGCAGCCAATTTTTACTATAAGATTTAGTAACGGTTGCAGGTCGAAACCTAGTGCTTATTATTAGGATTTCCTTGTTAGGTTAGTCACGAGCACTAGTTCTTTGACCTAGTAACAGTTACTACCAGAGATGGGCATCCTCCCGAGGGCGAGCCCTCACGAGGGCGCCCTAACCCTCACCTCATGAGGATTTCACTTGGTGAGGCGAGGTAGAATGGGCGCATGAAATTTCGTGAGGATAAGAGTGAGGGAGGAAAGACATGGTGAGGTGAAGGTGAGTGAAAGAACACATGAAGAGGTGAGGGCGAGGGAGGGAAGATATGATGAGGGTGCGGGAGGGCAAGATGCACTGTCTGAGGGTGGCGGCCCGAACCGTACTCCGGTCTCACGCTTTCTGTCTGTGCAGCCCGTTATAAATTCCCTTTTTAAAGCGCTAGTTCTTAGGGTGAAGGTTCACAGGGAAGACGTCGTTTCTGCAGTCTGGATGAACACGAGAAGACAACGAACAGCGGGGAGCCGTACGCTTTCTCCGCCGCCGCGATGTACTGCACCGCTGACCATACTATGCCGGAAAAAGCGCTCTTCTATCCCAGAAAGCCTATTAGTAATAATTTTGTAAAGTCGTAGGTGAAACACGCGGTAAAGTGCGCTAAGGGGGCACTGGCCGGGCGGTGCGGGTGGCCGCCGGTCCAACGAGAACCGTGGCACCGCAGTCAAAATTTTCATTATCAGTCCTGAATCTGTCACATCATCAGAGAGTATATTAAAACATGTAGAAGTAGTGCCTGTGTCGGGAACTGGCAACGCGTCCCCGACTTTCTGCAGGAGACCGCTATCGCGTGCAGGTTCAAACAAGAGGACAAGAGCACAAAGGCATGAAAAAAAACAAAACGAAGCCGTATTTATAATTTTAACCCGCCGTGGTGGCTCAGTGGTAAGAGCGCTCGGCTACTGGTCCGGAGTTCCCGGGTTCTAACCCGACCGCGGCGGCTGCGTTTTTATGGAGGAAAAACGGTTAGGCGCCAGTGTGCTGTGAGATGTCAGCGCACGTTAAAGATCTCCAGGTGGTCGAAATTATACCGAAACCTTCCACTGCGGCACCTCTTTCTTCCTTTCTTCTTTCACTCCCTCTTTATCCCTTCCCTTACGGAGCGGTTCAGGTGTCAGACAATATATGAGACATATACTGCGCGATTTCCTTTCCCCCCCAAAAACAACAATAATAATAATAATTGGTTTTTAATAATAATAATAATTGGTTTTTGGAGAAAGGAGATACTGCACGCGCCATTTCCTTTCCCTTAAAACCAATTATTATGATTAATAAAAACCAATTATTATTATTAATAATTATAATTTAAAGGAAAAGTGACCAATAAGAAACGGACACGAAAACAAGAAAAGCATGCACTCAACACGCGTACAACACTGCAGAATAAAAGGAAAGAGTTTACCAGGTACTGAGCGTCCCAGGTGAAGCGGGGATGCCTTGCACACAGGTCGTACGCGGGTGGTTGTAGTGCGACGCATCGCTGGCGCTGCGTCGAAGGAAGTGACAGAAGGGAGCCAGGTGGTAATAGTAGCGGAGGGAAACACAGAGAGATGCCGGCGGTCTCCAGTCAACAGCCCGAAGAACTTGGCAGCAGCAGGAAAAAACGTAGCCAGGTCCCATGGACGTCGTCTCGAAACGCCGGAGACTTAAAGCAGGCTATCCAACAGCGCCTTTCGGCAGCACGGACGCTTACTCCATCGGCTGCCACATCCACACTTGCAAACAACGCAGGAGGCTTAGGTCGGTGATCCAAGGGAGGTCACGGCAGCACGGGCCTAACGTCCGACGGCTGCCACCACCTCGCTTGAATGACACGATCTCCGCTGCGCTGTCTCCCTTCACACTTCGGTTTTCTGACACGTCAGCTCTCCGCTCTTCTTGCTCGCCACGCTCTATGTCGCCGTCGCCTCGCACACACCATTTGCACGCGCGCAAGCGCAACGTTGGTAGGCACGCGCAGCGCTCCGCTGTCCGAAGCACCACTGTCGACGCACCGCGTTTACAAACCCCCCGAAGATTTGTTGTGCACCTCAATACCTTAATATTGTTACGTCGCGGAGTTCGAGGAAGAAGAGAAGAGAGGCGCGCGCAGTCTGATCTGGGCTCTGGGCCGTCGGCGACCAGCTTTCATCCGCCGAGCTTTCACCTGTATTAAAGCCATTTCATCCGCTACATTTGGTGCTAGGTGCTGGGTAAATACGTCCTCGATTCGCCAGTACCTCGTCGCAGGCGCCGTGTAGCAGGTTTGCCACCTCTCTCGCCTCAAGTGTTCCTCCCAATGCCTACCACGCAAGCGACGCAGACTCGGGTACAGCGACCTGACCAAGAGACGGCCTTGCTCCATCAGCGAGAGCCGCGTACGTTCCACGGCCAGACCGAAGAGGACGTTGAAGAATGGCTTCGGCATTATGAAAGGTGCAGCAAGTACAACCGTTGGGACTCTACCGCCCGCCTGTACAATGTCATTTTCTTCTTTGCTGGCACGGCTCTGACTTGGTTTGAGAACCACGAGGAAATTCTCACTACCTGGAGCCGATTTGTCGAAGAAATCAGTAAGTCCTTCGGAGACACTCTTGCGAAGAAGGAACGCGCTGAGCAGCAACTTTCTCAGACAGCCCAGCTGCCCGGCGAAACATGCACGCGGTACATCGAAGAAGTCTTGAAACTTTGCCGCACTGTCAACCGGCAAATGCTAGAAGATGATAAGGTCGGAAACCTTCTCAAGGGATTGCTGAGGACGTGTATCACTTCCTTATTTCACGCGACACCCTTGATACGGTTGCAGATGTCACAAAGCAGTGTCGTGCATTTGAGGCGCTTAAAGCACGCCGGATAGCGCCCAAATTCGGCCGCCTCTCGAATGTCACAACCGTCGCCAGCATCGACGTCCCCGACCCCGAAGACATCGCTTCTATAGTCAGGAGGATCGTGCGCGAGGAGTTGGCTGCTCAGCGGCCACGTACAAATTTTGATGCACATTACCAAGAGCCATCGAGGTCCGTGCCATCATGGGAACAGCCTACTCCATGGACTGCTGCCCCAAATGGCAACGGACCATGTTACACCACCGGCTCCGAGCGGACCCGGCAATCGACGTCGCACCCTTATTTCCAGCAGCGTCCGTCCCATCCTGGTGAAGTGCCTCGTGGTGCGCCCCGTCACGTGTCTGTCGCCTCTCCTCAACCTCCAACGGATCCTGATATGAGCTACCAGAGCCGCCAGCCGCCCATATGTAACGGCTGTGGATGCAGCGGACACATCTCCCGCTTTTGCCCGCGTCGACAACTTTCTCGACCCCCTGCACAACGCGCACCACGCATCAGGAATGACGCCCAGTGGGAGCGGCCACCCGCTAGCTTCTATCAGCCTCCTTCTCCCCCCCCTCACCCCCCCCCCCCCCCGATGTGCACGCAATGACTCCCCTGTCTCCGATCGCAGTATTACTCCGCCGCCGCAGCGGCAAGGCCGTTCACCATCCCCACGTCGCCGCTGCGTTTCTCCACCGCTGGGAAACTAGGTGGTGCGACCGATGGAGGTAAGGTCGCCGGACGGTCAATTTCGGGAATACCTCTGCCTATCATCATGTTAAAGAACAAAGTGTCAGTTTGTGTTGACAATGTTGAGATGGATGCTTTGGTTGATACTGGTGCCGCTGTGTCAGTTACGAGTCTTTCATTTAAGAACCGCCTTGGACACAAAGTTATGTTTGTGTGGGACAGAACTGGTACGTTTTGTGGAGTTGGGGGTGAAACTCTAGTTCCGGTTGGCCTGTGCTCGGCTTCAGTTGTACTAGGTGACGAGTGCTACAGAACAGAATTCGTTGTGCTGAGACGTACCACACATGACGTTATTTTGGGTGTTGACTTTTTGCGCGAGTGTGGTGCAACGCTTGACTTTGGTAGCGGTGAGATTTCTTTGAAGTCGAACACTATTCCGGCATTAGTGGATAACCTGTCCCGTCATCATGAAGGAGTTCTCTCTCTGACAGAAGATGTGCTGCTGCCTCCGATGACGGCAACATTTGTGCCCGTGAAATCATCGGACCATTTCTTGGGAAGACACTCAATAGTCGTCGAGCCAGATGTTCAGAACGGGGCGAAGAAAAACGTGTTGGTGCCACGTGCCATCCTGGAGGCAGTGGGTGGTCATGCACACCTCTGGACTGTGAATGTGTCAGAAGAGCCTGCTCGTCTTCCTTCTGGTCTAGTACTCGCGAGATTTGAGAACCATGTGACCCCCACCATTGAAACTATTTCTCATTGCAGCGGCGCCGCGCAAGCAAAGTCTGAATATGGTGCTGCGCTTGAGCGCATGGGCAACAAATCGCTCCCGTCTAGTGAACGCCATACCCTGAAAGACATTTTGACGGCTCATATCCAAGTATTCGGTTTTGCTTCCAACGGATCTGGTAGCCATTTCCCTGCCTCTCGACTGCAGCATAAAATTGACACTGGAAGCGCACCCCCTATTCTCCAGAAATCTTATAGAGTATCTCCGGATGAGCGCAAGTTAATTCAAGAACAGGTGGACGACATGCTGCAGAAAGGAGTTATCCTCGAGTTTTCTAGTCCGTGGGCCGCACCTGTGATCCTAGTCCGGAAAAAAGACAATTCTTGGCGATTTTACGTTCACTACCGTCATTTAAATGCGTTGACCAAGAAAGACGTGTACCCGCTACCTCGCATTGACGACGCCGCCAATTGTCTGCATTCCGCGTCATATTTCTCTTCCGTTGAATTGCGATCTGGCTATTGGCAAATTCCCCTGCATCCATCCGACCATGAGAAGACAGCTTTCGTAACCCCAGATAGCTTGTACGAATTTAATGTGATGCCGTTTGGTTTGTGCAACGCCCCCGCGACATTCGAGCGCTTTATGGACTCTATCCTTCGCGGGTTAAAATGGGAAATATGCATGTGTTATCTGGATGATGTCATCATTTTCGGCAAGACCTTCCAGGAGCACAATGCCAGACTGCGTGTTGTTCTCGAATGCATCGGCAAAGCGGGACTCATTTTGAACTCTAAGAAGTGACATTTTTGGGGGCCGGCAAGCTCTAGTTCTTGGCTTCCTCATCGACAAGGATGGCATCAGGCCCGATCCGCAGAAGATCGCTGCCGTCCGCGATTTCGAGATTCCACGCACCCTGAAAAGCCTTCGGAGCTTCCTGGGACTCTCTTCTTATTTTCGTCGTTTCATTGCTGGCTTTGCGCAAATTGCCCACCCCCTCACATCTCTTCTGCATAAGGATTCGCAGTTTGTGTGGACCCCTGAGTGCGAGTCCTCGTTCCATCTCCTCAAATCTTCTCTCACTTCAGAACCCCTCCTGCGGCACTTCGACCCTTCTGCTGTGACGGAGGTTCACACTGACGCCAGCGGCGTCGGTCTTGGGGCAGTACTTATCCAGCTGCATAGTGGGGCTGAGAACGTTGTTGCCTACGCCAGCCGCACGTTAACAAAATGTGAGCGTAACTACACTGTCACCGAATTGGAGTGCCTCGAAGTTGTGTTCTCTGTGCACAAGTTCCGACCCTACTTATATGGAAGCCACTTCACTATTGTCAAAGACCATCATTCTCTATGCTGGCTCATCGGACTTCGCGATCCATATGGTCGTCTGGCGCGCTGGGCACTGCGCTTGCAAGAATATAACTTTGCTGTCTCGTACAAAAGTGGCCGCCGTCACGCTGATGCAGACTGCTTGTCCCGCCACCCATTGCCGACATCAGTCACCGATGAAGACTGTTTCGACCGGTGTTTAGCCTCGCTCGCGCCGACCTTCCCCAGTGAGGCGACCTTTCGGCGCGAGCAACGTCGCGACCACTCACTGCAGCCCTTTATAGCAGAGGCAGAAGGAGGAGTAGATTCAACGCCCTTTACTGTCAAAGATGGCATTTTGTTCAAGAAGAAATACTCCGTTGATGGTGCTGCCCTGCTTTTGGTCGTTCCGAAAAGTCTCCGTCGGCAAGTTTTGCACGCTATGCACGATGACATCACATCTGGACATCTAGGTTTCTCTCGCACTCTGCATCGACTTCGCCAGCGTTTTTATTGGCCGCAAGTTTATAAGAGCACCAAGCAGTACGTTGCAACATGTGAAGAATGCCAACGATTTAAGCCACGAACCATCCCGCCGGCCGGTCCTTTGCAGCCCGTCAAACCACCCACTTCTCCTTTTGAAAAAGTTGGAATTGACCTTCTAGGTCCTTTCCCAAAGTCTTTTGAGGGACGCCGCTGGGTGATTGTGTGTGTAGACTATCTCACCAGATACGTGGAAACCGCCGCTCTCGTTACCGCAAAGGCTAATGCTGTTTCGACATTTCTCCTACACACCGTTATTCTTCGCCATGGCGCACCCCGTGTTATAATAAGTGATCGTGGAAAGCAATTTACTGCTGATGTCATGGAAGAAATGCTCCGGCTTTGTGGATCGGACTACCGACACTCCACACCCTACCATCTGCAGACCAACGGTCTTACCGAACGCACCAACCGCACTCTGACGACAATGTTGTCCATGTACGTCTCGTCTGATCATCGAAACTGGGACGCAGAGCTGCCATATGTGACGCACGCTTACAACACTGCCAATTATGAGGTCACCGGATATTCTCCCTTCTATTTGCTTTATGCCAGAACTCCCCGCGTTTTTCTCGACACGATCTTCCTGTTTTCCCCCAACGAAAACGAGTCGGTTGTCCAGATACTATGCCGTGCCGAAGAAGCCCGTCGTATAGCCCGTTTACGTACCCTGGCCTCGCAACGCCGTTCGAAAGAAGATTACGACCTGCGTCATCGTGCCGTGACTTACTCTCCACGAGACTATGTCTGGCTGTGGACGCCAATCCGCAAAAGAGGGTTGTGTGAGAAGTTCCTGTACAAGTACGATGGCCCCTTCGTCGTGTTGGACCAACTGACTGACGTGAATTACGTCGTCGCCAAAGTGACGACGGATAAACGCCGTTCCTGCAAGACACAAGTTGTTCATGTGGCTCGCTTGAAGCGCTGCCATCGCCGATCTACCTAACTTTCTCGGGGACGAGAATCATCTGCACCCGGGGAAATTGTTACGTCGCGGAGTTCGAGGAAGAAGAGGAGAGAGGCGCGCGCAGTCAGATCTGGGCTCTGGGCCGTCGGCGACCAGCTTTAATCCACCGAGCTTTCACCTGTATTAAAGCCATTTCATCCGCTACAATATTAAGGCTGTTGAATTTCCAAGTTTAAGTCTTGTTTCCCGGAAAGGAGTCCTAATTCAGCTAAGTGATGTTTCAAAGAACCGGCTGCGGTGCAAAAAATGATTCTACAAAATTCCACTGTCAAATCAAAGCTTGTTGGCGGTGTGGGTGGGGAATTTTTTTATTCACACTGTGAGTAGTTCAGTACAGTCGTATCTTTTAAACCGAAAGCTTTACTGGCCGCGAACTTGCGATTTCGCCGTGGCGGTGCTCCGAGAAGGCCCATGACGTCACAGCGCGCGCCTCGCCACGGATATTTCTCTCTCTCTCTCTCTTGCTACCTAGTCACTATTGCGCATGCGCCACTAGTAGCACCAAACCCCAGGGGTTCCGCCGCTGCCTTTTCTGGTGGTGGTCGTGGTCTTTTAATTAAAGTAATAGTAAAAAGGCACGAAAAGTTTTTTGCTAGCCCCGGCATCTGCCATTGACACTGAAGCACCTGAGCTGGGCCTGCGGAAATAAAGGATATCAGGCAGAATGCAGAAATGAAATGAAAGAGGGGAGGGGACAGGAAGGGAGGATAAGAGGAGGAGTAATATATACAAACTATTTCCACAATAAGAATTGTGTGCAGAATGTGCGCATGATTAGTTCATGATGGAGGAATTAAAACACGCGCACAGCACTGTGTTACTACAGCTGGAGTGGGGCGCCCAGTTCTTAATCGTTCAAGGTAGAACTTGCGGAGCGTTCGGTCCCTGCATGTAACTACCTGGCGGAGACCAGATGGCACGTCAAGTCCATCTGTCTGAGGAATGCACAAAGGCTCACCAAGGTTCGCTCACGAGTGCGCGCACTGCCCTCCGGCCCACAATAGCGTCTTGAGGGAGACTGATAGTATGCCTAGAACCCTATAGGCCGCAAGCATATCGCGACGAGCATCGGCGAACGCGGCACAGTGATAGTGCAGGTGTTCTAGCGTTTCCACTGCACCGCATCCGTCACACACATCACTCGTCGCGATTCCGTGATGCTCCCGTCGTTCCCCGGGCCAAACGCAGCCAATGCGCGCGCGGAGGATGATTACACGTTGCGACCGTGTAAGTGCGCGACCGCCGGTGATGCCATCTTCGCTGCCGGCGATGCCGCAGTGACCGGGCACCCACTGTGCACGCAGGGCACATCTGCTCTGCGCGAGGCGCTCGATGCGCGAGCGAATTTCCCGCACTAGTGGGGTACCGCGGCTGTTAGATTGCAGCCGGCTGAGGGCGGCGCCGGAGTCTCACAGCAGAGCACTCCTGGGCGGCGGAGGGCCGAAGGGTGAACAGCAGATCCAGTCCGATCCGGATCCCCATCAACTCCGCCGTGGTGGACGAGTCCAGGAAGGTTGCGTGTTGCTGGCTGTGCAGTCGCAGGGCGGGGATGGTAGCCGCCGCTGCAAGAGAGCAGGTGTCGCGGGCCACTGAGCCGTCGGTGTACACGAGGACATGGTACTGAAGCTCCTCGTGTATGACGGCTCTGGCCAGCTGCTGCACAGCACAGAGGGGTATGATCCGCTTTCCCCGCGATGCCGACAATCTCTCGCTGTACCTCCGAGGCAGCAGGCCAGGGCGCGCAGGAGACGTAAGGGGGTGGGCATTGAGTCAATTGCTCATACTCGAGCAGCGCCGCGCCCATTCGTGAGCGCGGGTGCGAGCGCATACGCTGCAGTAGCGAGCCGCCGTCTGGTGCGCGGTGAAGCCGGTCGTAGCGATTCGCTGCCATGCGAGCTGCTTGGAGCTCAAGTGGCCACGCTCCTTCCTCGGCCAACGTTGCGGCGCACTGCGAGTTTTTGGGCAAGCCTAGGCACACGCGCAGGGAGTTGCGGTGTTGGAGCTCGAGTTCGTTCTAGCACGGCTTGTGCACCGTGACGAGCGGCAGCGCATAGAGCACCGCACCCAAAGCTGCGGCATTGTACGGACGCAGCGCGGCTTGCTGAGAAATGCCCTGGCCTCGAGCGGTGAGCTAGTGCACGGCGGCGGTGATCCTGTTCATCTGCAGACAGGCCTTGGTCGCCGCGGGGCGGAAGGAAAGGCGCCAGTCGATGTCCAGGCCAAGGTGCTGCACCGATTTACGCCAAGGAATCGGAGTCCCGTCCAGCGACAGTGGCGCAAGGTGCGCGTGCGAGCGCGAAACGCAGGCCATGACCACCGATTTGTCCGCGCTCAGCGAGAGACCAAGGCCGCGCAAGCTGGCACGATTGCGGTCAGAGCTCCCTGAAGGCACCCCCGTACGCGGAGCGCCTCGCCCGGTGGTCCCCGGCACCACAGAGCTATGTCGTCTGCATATATGGACATCTACACATGGCGTCGGCCGCTCGTGGGGAGGGAGGCCGGCACCACTGACATGGCCACATTAGAGAGTGATAAGACAGAGCCCTGCAGCACGCCCACGTCCACCGGGCGAGGCTTGGAGAGCTTACCCTCTACTCGTACGCGCATGGTGCGCCCGCTCAGGAAGCCGTGAACCTATCGCAAAAGGCGCCCGCTCACACTGGCCCCCTCAAGCACCGCGAGAGCTGGTGCGCGGTGAAAGTTCTCAAAAGCACCCGAGGCGTCCAGTAACAGCAGCAGCGCAAGCTGGCCTGCCGCCCTGGCATGCTCCAGCGCTGTAAAAATAATAATAATAATAATTGGTTTTGGGGGGAAAGGAAATCGCGCAGTATCTGTCTCATATATCGCTGGACACCTGAACCGCGCCGTAAGGGAAGGGTAAAGGAGGGAGTGAAAGAAAGGGAGAATAGGTGCCATAGTGGAGGGCTCCGGAATAATTTCGACCACCTGGGGATCTTTAACGTGCACTGACATCGCACAGCACACGGGCGCCTTAGCGTTTTTCCTCCATAAAAACGCAGCCGCCGCGGTCGGGTTCGAACCCGGGAACTCCGGATCAGTAGTCGAGCGCCCTAACCACTGAGCCACCGCGGCGGGGCCTGTAAAAAAGTCCGATATAGAATCAGCCGTGCACCGCATCCCTCGGAAACCCGTCTGCCGCTCGTCAAACAAATCAGCCTCCGCAAAGTCCGATATAGAATCAGCCGTGCACCGCATCCCTCGGAAACCCGTCTGCCACTCGTCAAACAAATCAGCCTCCGCAGCCCGCTCGTTCAGACCCTGCAACGCCATATGCTCCATGAGCTTACCTGCCGCTGATGTTAATGCCACTGGCTCGTATCCCCTGAGCTGCGCAGGTGGGCGCCCTGCCTTTCGGATGGAACAAACGACCGCGGTGCGCCAGTTCTCCGGTAGCTCCCCGCGTTCTCACACCTGTTTGATCTGCTGCAGGAGGATCTGTCGTTGCTGCGTATCCAGGTTTTGCAGCATCTGCACGGTATGTCACCCCATCCGGTCCGGGCGCCGAGCTGCGGCGGAAGCGCTGCAGCGTATTGTTCAATTCCGCCGCGGTGAACGGCGCATCACATGGACCTTCTGAGGCGACGGGCGAGAGACTGGCGTCGCTTCTGGGGCTCTCAGCAGCAGCTATGTTAGCTGCGGTTGCGGGGCTGGGCGGCGCGAACCGGCCGGCAAAGCTCTCTGCCAACTCTTCAAAGCTGAGCCCACTGGAGATTGCGAGGGCGGCCAGCGGTGGACGGTTTGCCTGTGTTTCGGTGATGCGCCGCAAGGTGTCAAACAGCCTCCGCGAACTGACATCTTCCTCCATCCTTTGGAATAATGAAGTACACTGCCGGTGGTATAGCTTTTTGGGGTGCCGGCGCGCTGCCGCGTCCAGGCGGCTGTAGACAGTCCAGTCGGCGGCTCTGTCAGTCCGTCGCGCCCGTCGCTCTGCGCGATCTCTATTCTCGCGCAGATTGAGCAGCTTCATATCAGGTGTGGGCTGCCCTGCCCTTACCTCGGCTCGTTGGGTGGCTGCGAGAGCGCTTCGGACTAGACTTGAAAAGAAATCTTCAAAAGTGGCCGCCGCCTCGTCGACCGCCCGCCTGAACGCAATACTCCAGCTGGTAATGGAGTATGCACGTTCGGGGCGCGCCTCCAATGCAGTGGGTTCGATTAGGATGGAGTAATGATCCGAGCCCCAGAGAGATGGTGGTCGGCGCCATGTCGCCTCGATGCCTCTTGATGCGAAAGGAACGTCGATGAAGGAGCCGGTTGTTCCGCGTCGTCTAAAGGTGGGCTTGCCGGTGTTCAAGGGGTATTGGGCGAGTCCCAGCTGCGTTGCTGCGTCGTGAAGGTCGTCTCCACGCGCGGAGTGGCGCGCACTGCCCCACGCTCTATGGTGGGCGTTAAAATCACCACAGATGATTTGGCGCGTCGCACAGCAAGGAAACACAGAGCATTCCACGCGACAGCTGGACGCATATAAACACTGGCCACCGACCTGTCAACACCACCGACGCGCACTGTCACCACCACGCACTCCTGGGCGTCAGATGTCGCCGCCGCCGAGCCGACGAGGGTGTGCTGGACGTCCTGCCGCACATATATCGCGCACCTTGATTTCCAGGGGCGATGAGATGTGTCACAGCAGGGCACTGCGGCACAGGTGGGTTCCTCGCACGTGGTGGCTGAGTGGTAGCCAATGTAGCCAGGTAGCCGCATCTGGGGCTCCCCGTCATGTGAACGTACGTACGTCTCCTGCAGCGCGATAACTTCCGGCGAATCCTGAGCGATGCGAACTCGCATTTCGGCGTACCGCGCCGCAAGTGAGCGCACGTTTCGCTGCAGGATGGATGGTATGCGGGATGGAGTCCGCCGGCTAGCTATCATGCTGGCTTATCTGTGCGGGAGCACCCGCTGCTTCTAAGCAAGCCCGGTGTCCATCGGTGCCCCACCCCCCCTCCCCCCGGGAAAAGTGCGCTGAGGGCGCGCAACGCCAGCTTTAGACGCGCGATCTCCGCGTCCTGTGCGTCAGGGGGCTGGGCATGAGAAGCGGCTCGGGTCGCGCTGCACGGGACGCCGGGCAACCGGAGCGCCGCTGCCGCTGCCGGCGCGGCCGTTGCTTCGGTTGCTGCTGCTGCTGATGCTGGGGTGCTCCCCTGACGGCCTGGGCCTAAGAAAGCGCGCGTGTAGCCTGCTGATGTTGCTGGGCTGGGGCCGCTGTTTCAGCCTGGACGACGGCTCGGACAACCCACCTGGACATCGGTGCCATGGATGTGGCCATTAAAGTGGCAACGTGACGCTTTCGCTGCCAGTGCGGGCACGCTGGGTCAATGGCTGCGTGCCGCCCCCCCGCAGTTAATGCAGCGGGGTTTGCTCGCGCAAGTACCAGGCTCGTGCGGCCCGCCTCAGCGCGTACATCGGGCAGGAGTGCGACACGCCTCAATGGCATTCCCCAGGCCGTCGCACTTGGCACACTGGAGCGGCCGGGTTCGGCAGGGGCGGACCGCGAGCCTGCGCTTGAATATGGTGTAGAACGCCGGTGGTGTCGGCGCCGCAAAACGGAGAGCAAGTGTGCTGCCCGACAGCGACGCCGAGATCATCGGCACCGTTGGCTTCGCCGCCGCTAGCAGCTCCTCTGCCGTCCTGCGCCCGTCCACACCGAAGACCAGGCCAGAGCTTTGGTTCCGAGGAGGAGGCTCCTTGGCACAGACCGGCACGCCGCGGATGACGGCTGCGGCTAGCAGGGCCTGGAGAGCATCACTGCTCCCCGCGTCTACTGCCACCGCAATCCGCCGTGCCCGGACGGCGAGGACGCCCGGACGGGGCCCGATCTCCTCGGCCAGCTCCCAGCCCTGTTCCTTGGTGAAGGCGGTGCCCCGGTTCGCCGGCCGAAACAGCACTGTCCCCACCAGGCTGGACGAGACCTCCACGGCAGCCGCGGCTCGCTCCAGGGCATCTCTCCGACGCCGCTGCGCCTTGGTAGTGATGGTGCGCCACGGTACCAGGCTGGCCCCAGCATCAGCGTCGCCGCTGTCTGCGGCCTATTGCTGCGGCGCGCCGCGGAGTTGGGCGCGCTCGCTGCCAGCAGACGAGGCCCCAGCCGCTCCCTGGTCTCGTGCGGCGGGATTTGGCGAGGTCGCACCCGGTTTTTTTCTGGACGCCGTCGCCCCAGCAGCAACAGCAGCAGCAGCAGCAGCAGCAGCAGCAGCAGCAGC
Source organism: Amblyomma americanum (assembly GCF_052857255.1). NCBI lineage: Eukaryota > Metazoa > Arthropoda > Arachnida > Ixodida > Ixodidae > Amblyomma > Amblyomma americanum. The sequence continues at coordinate 159,141,085 of NC_135503.1, forward strand.
AGCAGGCTGGAGGTGGGCTCCATGGGGTTCGTGCTGGGCAGGCCCTGCTTTTTCAAGTGTGGAGGGAGAGGAAGCAGTGATGGGGGGGGGGGGGGTGCTTCGAGCTTCCCGCTTGGCCGCCGCGATGTCCCTGCTGGTTTCCGCGTCCCTCTCCTCCTCGGACCCCTTTGAGCGTCGCCGTTTCCTGAGAACAGACTCGTCCATCGGGGTGCACATGCTCTCCTCGGCTGCAGGTGTCCTCGGTGAGCCCGCAGCAGCAGCATCAGAAGGAGAGGGAATCACAGCCGATCTCCCATGAGCAGCAATGGCGGCGGAAGGCGCAGGGGTGGCCAGAAATGGCCGGGAGGGAGCCGCAATGGAGTCCTGCGTCTGGTGAGCAAGCGCCATGGCGCCCCTCAAGGCTAGAACGCGTGGGTCCACCGGCGACACGTCCAAGGTCCCGATGACGGACACGATGTTCTCCGAGGTGGCGATGAGCGCCGCAGTCAGGCACCTCACCGTGTCCCGCAGATCAGCGATCTCGGCCTGCATCCGCCGAATGGTGCTGGACGACCTTGCTCTGGATGTCGCTCGTCTCCGTGATCGTGAGCGGCCTGCCCTGCGTTGCTCATCGTCACCGCCGAACGCAGGCTGTCGCTCGTTCACGGTGTCTGTGGCCTCCATGGGGAGACCCCGCAGCACAGCGAAGCCTTAGGCCCAGTGTCCGAAGGAGCGGAAAGCTAAAAAACACGTCCGCTCGCTTCGAGCGCCCGCTGAAGAATCCCCTGCCTTTTCTCAAAATCCAACTTTCAATTTTTCCGTCTTCTCTTTCTTCTTTCCCTCCCTCCTTTATTCCTTCCTTTACGGCGCGGTTAGCGTGTCCACCGAGATATGATAGACGGCTACGGTGCTTCGCGCGCTCGCCGCGCCATCTGGCATGACGTCACACCTCGCGGCTCGCCGCCGCCGTTTGGTATGACGTCACACCGCGTTCCTCGTCGTTGCGCTCGCCTCCGCTCGCTTTGCCAGCGGCGTCGCATGCCTGATAAAATTAAAGCCCCTCAATAGACTAAAAGTAACATCTCCTCTCTCCTCCTCCTATGCCGGCGCTCCTCCTCTCGGCTCCTCCCGGGCGCCGACGGTGGCGGCACCTAGGCCGGGGGTTGCTAGCAGACGCTCCCAACGCTCGCTTTTGGCTCGCAGCAGACCGCGCGCCTACGCGCGCCCGAATGAATTTTGTGTTGCATTTTTTGCTTTGGCATCGGTCGAAACGGCATGATAACATGGAAGAACGAAAAATAAGTTACTGAAATAACTGCAGCGACCTACGCTGCGCTGCTTTATCGAAACTTTTTGTCCTGCGATCGCTTTGATTGCGGAGCATACGTTGGAAGTGGCGTGCGCGAGCGAGTTCGCGGCACTATTGTGAATATACTCAGCGCGTTGTGTTCCCAACGCTCGCGCTTTGGCGTGCAGTGGACAGCGCGCCCGAATGAACTTTTCATTTTCTGCCGCTGATTCGGCCGCATGGCATGGGAGATAAAAAAATTACATACCCAAATAACTGCCCCGACCCAAGTCACACTACTTTATATGAACTTTTTGTACTGCGATCGCTTTGATCACGGTGCACACGGTGGAAGTGGAGTGAGCAAGCGAGCTCGCGGCACTATAGTGAATGTCTCGAAGTCGTGTTTTTCAACCGGCATCTTTTGCCCAATCTTATTAAAAATTTAACTACGCCAAGAGGAAGTGGACCGACATGCGACTAGATGTGCGGCCTAGGCTTTATTTGAGCGGATGGCGGTTTAATGCTCCTAAATATATTCTCTCAAAGGCACGTTCGCTCGTGCAACGGGCTGTGCTATTCAGTGTGTAGGTGATTACTCGTCTCAATTTTAATTATTTTAGTGCAGGAAAGGTTGGAGATTATTTCGGAGTTAATATGCCTCGGACACCTCGCAGGCTACCATTAAAAATATCCGACTGATGGTAGCCACGCAATGTTTGCTTCTCAATAGGCGAACACGATGCCCTATGGTTGCGCACTGTAACACGATTGTGATCAGAATTTTGATATAGGGTTAATAGTTTGGGTTGATTAACAGCAACCAAAGAAGGCATTTAAACGCTGCTTCGTGAGCAACTACAGCACCACATGAGTCATTCGAATGCTGCTTGTTTAGGTGATTATCATCTCGGGCCAGCATATGCAATAATGGCTTGTAAGAGAACATTGCCTTCCCTCTTGTAACCTCCATGCCTAACGCGCAGTCACCTGGACTGCCGCAGTTAATTAATTGCTTTCGGTCGAAGTATCGTGCAAAAGGAAAAAAAAAACTCATATGCTGAAAAATCTAGACACGAATTTACTCAGTTCTCTCTGCAGCAAACACGTTGGTTCGTATAGGAAGTTGCTTGAAGTGAAAATATAGAAGTTGCAAGGAGAAAATAGAATGGGGTAAGTCTCTCATATTTCTTCTGAAACATTGGCAATGCCTCGACTCCAAACTTTTATAAGCTCACCTGCTTTAAGCAACTATACCTTTCGGACAATTATGAGAAACGTGTTCTTGAAAGGTTTGTTATGGTAATAAGTAAACATGTGATTACAAAGCAGTACATCGCGTGTTGTTAGGTTCCAACCTTCGCATTCCCATATACGCGAAATAATTTATCACTGCTATATGTTTCTGAAGAAAAGAATGATCAGCATCACGTTATTTAAATCCCATATGGTCCGTGACCAAAACCTGGGTGCACACTTCTGCTTTGATGTTTGTTCACGGGGTTTAACGTGCCAGAGCGACTCAGGCTATGAAGGACGCCCTAGTGGAAGGCTCAAGATAATTTCGACTACCTGGGCTACCTTTACGTGCACTGACATCGCACAGTGCACGGGCCTTTGCCATTTCGCCTCGATCGAAACGCGACCGCCACGGCCGGGATCGAGCCCCGTCTTTGAAGTCAGCAGCCGAGCGCCATAACCACTCGGCCACCGCGGCGGTGCTACTGCTTTGAATTCACTTTCATGCCAATATCATTCCGCGCGCGTTGAAAGATGCGTGAGCTCCCTATATCTCCAAACCGCAGACAGTACTGTACAAGCGTAACCAATGTGTTAAGTCTGAAAATATGCTGTGGCTGAGTGAATGAGCATCTGTCATAATAAACCACGCGCGTAGTTCCGTCCCATATCTGTACTGGCAATTTTCTCAGCGATTTTTCAACCGGCAGCTGCTCAAACACACAAAAAAGATTTATTTTTGCGCGCATCAATTTACAAAAAAATTCTTTAAGTCTTATATGCGGCTTTGAAAAAAAATTAACTGCCAGCCTAACGCCAACAGGTGCTTTATGCTTGCTCTGATAAGGATGCAGGCCGTGTCATGGCTAGGTGCATGAGCTTACTGCCTGTTTAGAGCTCTGTCCGAGCCACAAAGAATCTCTCTTGCAGCATATTTTGTACAAAATAAAACAGTTTATTTTCTTTATTACACTGCAATAACAACACCGAGAAAATGGACAAAAGTACGCAAGAAGAAACTACGCATGGTAGCGGCGAATAATTACAAGCCATTCAGCTCGTTACAAGAATATTTTGTCGCTCAGAAAACAGAACAAGCATCACAGTGAAATCACTTTCAGATGCAATGGCCACGCAATATGTAAGAAAATTTTCAAAAATGCACGACGAAGTATTTAGCTGCTCAGTGCAACAGGCATTGCATCACTCCTTTCCGACAAACATAAAAACAACGAAAAGGCAAATAATCGCGCATAATGTCGACAGTGTGCTCATATTGAAGAAGAAGAAATGTTGTCATATGGTTTAGCAAAACGTTGATTTGGGCGAGTTGGTAGATATTCATGATTTGAACAGCGCGAACTACAAGGGACAAGAAAAGAAGGGAAACAGGACAAGCGCTGACTCGCAACTAAAAGGTTTATTCAATGAAACCTTCTTATATGAAGAAACAATCAAAGGGAAAAAACAACACAAAAAACTAAAAACCATGAAACGCAACATTCGTCAGGTGCTCCCGAGATAATTCATCTCCCTATCGCAAAGGAACACAGAAGGTTTGCTGACGCACTTCAGTTGATCCCCTGCGATGTGAAAAGCCTCGACAACTTCTCGTGTCGTCTGATCACTGTGGGTGTATAGCACACGGGTTTGATTGAATAATGCAGTGCATTTTTTCTTTTTCTTTTTCATGACTTTACATTCTAGACAATGTTTGACCAAATGCGAAAGGTCATCACCATTGTTTAAGTTGTTCCTGTGCTCTTGTAGGCGCTTGTTAAGGCAACGCCCTGTCTGACCAATGTAACGCGCTCCACAGGAAAGGGGTACACTGTATACGACACATGTTTTACAGGCCACAAACTTATCCCTGTGCGCAACGCCACATCCTTCTTTTTTCTCCTTGGCCTCTTTCTTTCAATGGCAGGGCATATCTGTTTGAGCTTGACGGGGGCTGTAAGGAACACGCCAACTTTGTACCTACTTGCTACGTTCTTTCCTACCTACCTACTTGCTACGTACAAAGACACTTCTTAATTCTCACTCCGGTCATTCCAAATTGGTAAAAAATAGCATTATCAGTTCCTGCTTGCGAAGTGCTTTGACCAAGTCCTGTCATCACACCATTCAAGATAGCTTCCAGACCCAGTTGTCTAGGGTTAAGTTTGCTGGATATCAAGACCAGATGATAGCAGGGGCGTGTTCTCGTTTAATTCAGTCATTAAAGCGTCTGGCCACTCCGCTTACGACAGACGTCCAGCCTGAAAAGAAGAAATTTGCCGTTTTGCCATATGTTCACCGCGTCTCCCACGGACTAAAGAACGTAGCAAGTAGGTACAAAGTTGGCGTGTTCCTTACAGCCCCCGTCAAGCTCAAACAGATATGCCCTGCCATTGAAAGAAAGAAAGAGGCCAAGGAGAAAAAAGAAGGATGTGGCGTTGCGCACAGGGATAAGTTTGTGGCCTGTAAAACATGTGTCGTATACAGTGTACCCCTTTCCTGTGGAGCGCGTTACATTGGTCAGACAGGGCGTTGCCTTAACAAGCGCCTACAAGAGCACAGGAACAACTTAAACAATGGTGATGACCTTTCGCATTTGGTCAAACATTGTCTAGAATGTAAAGTCATGAAAAAGAAAAAGAAAAAATGCACTGCATTATTCAATCAAACCCGTGTGCTATACACCCACAGTGATCAGACGACACGAGAAGTTGTCGAGGCTTTTCACATCGCAGGGGATCAACTGAAGTGCGTCAGCAAACCTTCTGTGTTCCTTTGCGATAGGGAGATGAATTATCTCGGGAGCACCTGACGAATGTTGCGTTTCATGGTTTTTAGTTTTTTGTGTTGTTTTTTCCCTTTGATTGTTTCTTCATATAAGAAGGTTTCATTGAATAAACCTTTTAGTTGCGAGTCAGCGCTTGTCCTGTTTCCCTTCTTTTCTTGTCCCTTGTAGTTCGCGCTGTTCAAATCATGAAATGTTGTCATACAGTTTACTCTAACTGGAACAACTTGCTTATCTTACGTTGCTAGTAGCAACTTTTTTTCCGACACTTCGGCTGCCACACTTTATTGAGGTTGCATTTTCATCTGCAAGCTGATTTTCCTTCCTTAGAAGTATATGCATCCTTGTTCGTAAAAACACTCGCAGTATTCTGCTAGCAACCTTGTGACAATCGGGAAAGCAGTTAGCAGTCATTACACTTTCCGAAACAGAAGCTTCTAATTGCGAAATAGTGATGTGATTCTGAATAAGAGCGTTACTTTTTGCTCGAAAAAGGCCCTCTACTGTTTCTAAGAATTGCACAACAGCTGTTGATGGTAAGGCCAGCCGCATCGTTTCTGAATAAGATTTCAGCTGCGTCAGCTTGCTAGCTTTGTGGCATGTTATCGCTTCCATGCACGCTGAACAGGTAGATACATTCTTCTGCACGTTCTTGACTACGTATCCAGCTAAGTATTGCAATGATTCTTGCTCTGGTATGCTTAGAAATAAGATGTCGTCAGGAAGGGTGACTTCAGCTTCTCCAGTAGAAGTAGGACCCTCATTTTCCTTACTTAAACCAACAAGACAAAATCCTGTGTCGGGAGCATAGCTACCATTCTTGCTTGGTTTCAGGAACTGCGCCATTGTTGCCGCTCTAAGTGCAGAGCGAAGCTCAAGGGGCCTCGGAACTGGGTTTTTTGACCTCAATGTAGAAAAAAGGTTTTCTAGCGCGTCTTGGCCAAAACGGCTTAAAAGTACACAAATAAATCCTTTTGTGTTCAGGTAGTAGTGCTGAAGTTCTAGTGCAACTGTTGTTGATAAGATGATGCCAGTCTGGACTGGCATCCAGACATGTTTCTTCGGATCACCTATGAGGATACGCTCGAAGAGAACAATTACTTCTTGTAGGAACACAACTATGTTATCATACTTTTGCTCATCAAACTTGCTTATGGCGAGTTTCGTAGTTCTAGATGTCATGACTTTAAACCATTTGAACACCACTTCAAAAAACCAAGCAGTTGTGAGTGCATCCCTTGGCAAGTCACCTCGATCCACTAAAAAGCGCAAAGCAGCTGCAGTGTCATGGTTAAATAACGAAAACGCCAATCCCACCTTCATTTTTTCGAAATGGCCTGGGTCCAAACAAGCTGGCTTAAGGTGTGGGGCGATGTTTAGCTGAAGTTTTGAGTCAAGCTCTACTAGTTGCTTTACATGCTCAAGGTGCACTTCGTTGGATGGCAACTGGTTCTTTTGGACAATATTTTCTGGCAACAAAAAGGATTGCCCACGAGTCAGATGATTCCGCAAATTCTTAAGCAAATGTGCAGTGTCTGCCATGAAATAGAAACTCCGTTTGGTGTCACAAGGGTGTTCACAAGACACTCTGCGTCTAGAATGCTTGCCACCAACAATCCCGAACTGCTTCCACAAGCCTTGGTTGCCGCCTCCCATATCACTAACAACACCATCGACAATTATTCCAATTTGCTCACAAGCACGAACGATATCAAAAATAATACTTTTGACACTAGCACTGCAAAAGGAATTTCCCGAAAAGTGGTACGCAACTGTTTGCTTACATCGGGTGGTCACGCCTCCCAGCATAAAAACAAGTGCGTGCGTAGCCATCGTGTCCGCTGGAAGCGACCCATCCCTCAAAGGAACAGTGGGCTTTCCGATCACAGTGCCTATCGTCTGGTCAAAAGCAAGGCCAGGTGTGATCTGTATTTCATCGATCATCAGGAATGCGTGGCGCTCATGATTCTGCATGCTGTCCACCTAAAAGAAATTACGAGACACACCGGAAATAAGTTTGGTTATTCGTGAATGAAAACCGTCAAAAATAAGCCGCTGCGGAGGTGTTTGTGGGCAAAGCGTATAAATTTTAGCGCGCGCCCCCGAGCATTTGACGCTTGGTCTCAATGCACACTTCCTACCACTGAAAACAGCCTGAGATTTTAAATTTCCCTTCCACATGACAACCTACTAATTCTCGAAAACATCATTATTAGCATTATGCTTCCACTGTCATCACCAAAAGCACATGGAAAAAAACTAGTTAGTCGTGGTTCGTGAACATACCTTGGCTGGAAGTGCACGGAGGATGTCATGAAGTATTCCGGGCGAGAGCTTGAACCCCTCAAGATGCCTCTGAAGGGTTCTCTCTGCCGGCAGTGGTGCACCTATTTCCCTGACAACATTGTAGCCTCTTGACCCGCTGGAAAGCCGTATTTTTAGGCCTTTTACAATAGTTGCCTCTGTCCACCGTATTTCCTTCATGGTCTTCTGTTCCATAGACCTCAGCTGGTCAGGTGCAAGGAACCGCTTCAATCGATTCTTCAGTGCGGCCTCCTCCTTCAACATTTTGTTTGTTTTTTTGTCGTCGTGAGAGGAACATCTGCCGTTTTGTGCTTTGTAGCCTTGCTTTCAGGTCCCTGATCTCGGTCTGAAGACCGATGATGGTTTGTTCATTAACGATACAGTTAGAGCATCGCCCTGGTGGAGAAATGGGGAACAGCAGTATTTAGGAAAAATATCCTGGGGAACGTGAATACAAACAGATTACCTTCAGTTTGATAGCTCGTATCTTGGTCATTGGAAGATGGGACACTACACGAGGAAGAGATATCTTGAGCGTACAGAGTACAGCCGCCACCTATGAAAGACGAACATTGAAAGTGATGGCAATTTAAAGCAACTGTTGCTTAAAAGTAAAATCTTTAGTACCGCCGTCCTTTACCTGGCTGACAGCCGGTTTGTACGACTACGTTGGCTGCTGCAAAGAATAGAAACGCAACAATTGAATGCATTAATTCGAAGAAAATAGGTGACACAGAAATAGAACTCACGGCTTGAGCTCCATACAGTTGCTGGTTGGAAATGGTCCACCTGAGGTCCACGGAATGCAGTGTGCAACGGCACACAATCTGTGGGCCACATGCAGGGCATACGCCATGAAACAAGGCACAGCCCGCACATAGAAGTGTGGCGAACTCACCATCAGCGTGTTCAGTTTGTGAGCAATGCACTGCGAAACCGGAAAAGGCTCCATTTGGTTCGAGGTCTTCGCTTAGTCCACCTGTCGTAGAGAGCGAGTAAGAGTAAGAAAAAAAAAGTTCTGCTTCGAAACTGAAATATGTGGTTCATTTGACCCTTACAATCCTGACAGCAGTTCTGCGTGTAGACAGTAGCAGCTGCAAGAAATTGAGACGTGAGATTGCGGACTGACGTCGTCTTATGGCGCCAGGAGCAGTACTCACATGAGCTGCATGGAAAGTTAGACGGCGCCTGGCCAAGCTGAGGTTCACAGGGCACGCTTGACCAAATCTGCGGCGGCATTCCATCTGCATGCCACACAAAAGTTGCGCGTCAATGAGCGAGGAAGTATGTAGCAATTAGAGCGGAGCGAAAGTCACCTTCGGAGTATTCCGCTGCTGCTAGAAGCATTGCGAAGCCGGAGGATATAGCGCTTGAATCGGGGCTTACGTAGAGAGCACCTGTCGATGGTGGGCAGTAACAGTAAGGCATAACGCTAAACCATAAACGGCGCTTCAAATATAAATGTGTGCTTTCGCGGTGTCCTACCCTGCTGAGAGCCCGACTGCGTGCCATGAGTGGCACCTGCAAAAAATAAGGCGAGACATTAAGCTATGGCGTCCGTTCACACGAAGTATGTACCTGCATGAAAGTATAATACCCACAGCTGGAGCTCTGTGGAGCTGCCGACAGGTCCTGGTCCAGGCGAGGTGCGCACGGTGGGCTTAGTGATGGAATTTCATCTGAAAACCAGAGCGAAATGTGCTCGCCATGATACGACGCATATCTAGCATTTCAGAGTGCCAGAGCATAGCAGAACTCACCATCAGCATGTTCTCCCGGTGCAAGACCTGCTGCGGGGCCGGACTTAATTGGAGCTTGTTCGGTACTTTTGCTCATGACTCCACCTGGCAAAGATGGACAGTCGCAGAGAAGAGAACGGATGTCTGCTACTCCGAACTGAAGTTCTTAGCCTTTTGTGCTAAGGTTCCCTAACGAGAACAGTTTTGCTGAGAGTAGAGTTCAAGATTTACATGCGAGTTTCCACGGTATTACATATCACACCGTTTTGCAATAATGACTATATGACACGAAAGCTAACAATGCTGGGGCACACAACTTTTTTTTTTGCTGGCAATTCTGCTCCAAAGCACATTGTTAGCATTATATATTTTTAGATGAGGAATAAATAACTAAACCACGATCATCTTACGATTAGTTGGAGGCTTCCTGGTTGTGGGCCGCTTTCGATGCACAAAAAGGCTTGGTACTGCATCTGGCCTTAATTTCTTAATACCGTAATTCCGAAGGACTTGGCTCTCAAACTGGTCTTCGGTGAAGTGATCCTAAGACGAATAAAGTAAGATTTTGTATGACACAACCTTGCGAGGAACATTACAAAGCACGAAAAATATATAGAGAGCGTGAGCTTTCAGAACTTATGCGCAAGTGTTAACACGTCAGCAGACCCCACAGAAGGCCACAAGAGCTTTGCCGAAGTCGGACGTTGGAAATCGTCAATATCAGCGCGCACCCCTGCGTTGGTCATTCATTTGACACCACCTATCCCATTACAAAGTCCCACGCAACGTGACTTTTTGCACGAATTCGCGGCAGCTACGACGGCCTTGAACCCAAAATGTCTACAATTATGTTTAACGGAGGTCATCGCTTGCATTCTCAATTATTATCCACGCAGATATGGAGTATTCGAGCGATAGCTGCGTTACTGTGCCTAGACATAGTAATGCCCGATTTTGGTATGAACCCTGTCTGACAAATACGTTCAGCAATGCGCGCAACATGGAAGCTAGATGTGAATAGCGAGCAGCATGAACAGCGGGGGCTTCAACAGCGATAACCACCTCTTTGGCGTCGAGTTCGTGAGCGACGGAGCCCAACTGCAACAAAATAAATACGCCCAGCGATGCGCCCAACATGAGAGATAGACCAGCACCGCGAGCAGTATGAACAGCGTAGGCTCAAACAGCGAGAACCGCCCTTTTGCTATCGAATTCGGGATCGAAGGATTCCACCTGTAACGACACAAATACGGCAAGCAATGCGCCCAACATCAAAGCTAGACCTATATTGCGAGCAGCATGTACAGCGGGTATCAGACAGCGAGAACCGGCTCTTTACTATGGGGTTCGTAAGCGAAGGAGTTCAACTGCGACAAAAATTCCTGCAGCAGTGCGCAAGATGGAAGCTAGACCTCCAACGCGAGCCACGTAAACATGGGGGCTCAAACAATATGAAGCGTAACTTTCGAGTCGAGCCTGCGAACGAGTCTGACTGCAACCACGTCGACACGCCACGAAATGCGCGTAACATCAAAGTTGCACCAGCAGAATCTAGCAGAACTGGCACAGTGGTCATATAAGACAACAAGAAGCACAGCTTTCGTGGCCTACGAGCGAACGAATCCAAATACAACTATGCCAAACCGCATTTACTGCGAAGAAAGGCTGCAGTCGCTCGCGCTTCGCACCAAGTCACCCGAAAAAAAAAAAAAAAAGACTGACAACTGAAGAACGGCCACTCACCTCACAAAGTCGCGGATCCAGCACATTGTCGAAGTGTGCCCGGCCGATCCTGTGCAGCCAAACCTTTCGGCGAGCCGCGTTGCGTTTTCCGGACGGAATTGCAAAAAACTTTTTTCCGCTGCCTCCTCCGTTGTTGCATCCATACGCGCAACAGAAGCTCGGCATCGCCGCAACGCGAAAAAAAGATGGAAAAACACTTGCCGCCAAAACTGCTACACACGAATAAAACGAAGCGCAGCTCCTGCCCCTGGAATGGCGCCGGCGTCTGCTGCGGAGCAAAAAAGCGCGCGCTAACACGTGACCACAGCGCCTCGGCCAATGGGAGGCTCGATTAACCGGCGGCGCGCTAGGAGAGGGAAGCCGGAAGTTCAAAGCTTTGCGCTACTTTTGTTTCATTGAGGGGCTTTAGATAAAATGTCGGAGGATTGAAAAGGAGAGCTCGCGTGCGCCGCAACCACAGTTGAAGCGGCAGTATGGACGGCGACGATTCTGATAAGCAACGCGTGCCTAGCCGCGGAGCCGAACCAGCCTGGCCGGGCCGGCGGCGGCTGGCGCAGTCGGCGCGAAATAGAGACGCGCTCTAAGTCTCCGCCAGTGCGGTCATGGTGCGCCGAAGCCGCCGAACGCGTCGGCGGTCAAGCGCAGTTTGAGTACAGAGGGTCTCGCTTTGGCCGACGTGACGTCGCCGTGCAGTGCGCACGCGCGTTACGCCGGAGTATAAACGCGCCTTAACAGAGCCTACGCTTAACCGCTAACCAGCGTATTCGGTGGCGGCATCTATGGGAGCCACTAAAACCCACCCGCACACTCACTGAATAAAATTTAAAAAAAAACCTCTGCCGAGGCTCAGAATCGAAGGGCCTTTGACGTTGGAGGCGGAGAGGCTACCACTCCGCCACGACGGCTCAAGCTTTAACCATGAATGATAGCGCATCTAGTGAATACACACTTCCGATGCAGAAGCCTCCGCGCTTTCGCTACGTATACCCTGGTCTAAAAGAGCTAGGCCATCAGCAATTTGTTTTCTAATTTCTATTTTCGCTGGAATTTCAGTATAGGAAAGCGATGCCGCAGTGTGGTGGGCAAACCCAACCGCTGTAGTCTTACCATGGAAATAAAGCAGGAGCTTAAACACCTTGGTCTAAATCATCGCTCGCTCTACCTTGCATTTTACGATGTGCTAAAAAAGGAAAAAAGTTTACTGCTCTCGAAATAACTGGGACATATCTTGGTTTATTTCTGTCCCTGGTGAGACCTCTGGCCACTTAATCGCACGCCTGATTTTATTAACCAAATTTCTTGCAGGTATGGTAGGGAATTGACACTCAGTGTTTGGATAATGCGTAGACGTGGGAGCAAATAAATCACGGGTCTTCGGGTCAACCACGAATTATCGTGCTCTAGCACGATTAGCCCTGGTGTTGCATGGTTTATCGACTTTCTGTGCTTTTTCTTGACCTGAACTAGCTTACTTCGCTTGATATTTCATTTGATGTAAGTTTGCTTGATACTGCATCACTTTAGACTTGTACTATGGTAGAACTTTATACATTCAAAGATTCCTGGGAGTCCTGATTGCGCTCCTGGCGGAGAGGTGCAACAGTTCAGCGATGCGCCACTGTCCTGCGATGACAGGTGCTGCCATTGGTAGGGCTTGTGAGACCCAAGTTGTTCCTGCGGAATCTCTCGCGACTAATCATTAATTGAACTGCCACGGTGGGCAGTTTGCTCGCAATCCGGTGGGCAGCTAGCTTGTGATGCCGTCACAACGTTAGGTGACCAAGGTGGCCCGCGTCCTACAACTAGGCCTCATACAGACAGACAACTGATTTTCGGATAATTAGAAGCGTTAGGGCACTAAAATGGCAACCGCACGAATCTTTCACTCTAGACTCGGGGAGTTAGTGATTACCATTATTCAGCCCAAATTCTGCATTTTAGCGAGCTGTCTGATTTTGAAGGCCTGAATAATGTTTTATTTTAAGCGACCGCACAAGACCCTCTCTGCAGCCGAAAGCCGGCACCGCACAGGGGGAATACAATAAAGGAATAGAAAACTTCTTAGCGGGGTCCGAACCCGCGGCGGCGCTAAAAATATCAGTTCCGCTGGCCCCTGCTTTAGACCACTACGCCACCGCCACAGCTTTTTTAAGCTTGGTATTTATTACATTGAAAATGTATTCTATTTACATTAACTAAATTATTTGCAAAGACTTTAAGATATGCCACAACAAACATCGCAAAAAGACAGAGCAAAAGAGCACTAGACGCGAGGTAATGCTGAGCACATCACCAAGAGGAAGTGCCACTACGGTTTAAAGTCGGTCCATTCAACACTTCCCTCCGATGAACAATGAGTTGGGGGAAATCTTAACATCCTGCCTGAACGAGCTGGCAAGCTCTCAAGCTGTGCTTGCAATGCCGTCGTCTTCGCCACGTACCCATTCACGCGTGTTAAGCTGCCAGTCTGCAGTCTTCTTTGTAAAACATGGTCCATACCCACATTTGGGGATTGGCCAAGGTGTTGTGGCATAAACAAGGAGGGAGAGAGAGGGTTTATTGACGGGAAAGACAAAGAGGTTGACAGGAAAACTAAATATCTGGCCTGCTACTCTGCACTGGGGAACGGGAAGAGGAGAAAAAAGAGGGTCACAATGGAGGATGATGATGATGACGATGATGATGATGATTATGATGATTATGATAGGAGGAGGAGGCAGATGAAAAAAGACAAAAAACAAGGCACACTTTCTAACATCGCAAACGAGAGTCAAGGCCATTGTCGCTTAAATAGCGTGAGAGCGCTCACGTTGCCTGTACAGTTTTCAAACTGGTGTCAAAAGACTTCAAAGCAGATGCTAGCATCAGTCTTTCACGTCCATATGCTGGGCACGCCACAAAAACATATTCTACAGTCTCTAGCACGCCGCATATGGTGCAGTCCTGTGAGTCCGCTCGTCCAATTAAGTGCAAGTACTTGCGCGTGAAGGCGACATATAAACGTAACCTATCCATTATGCATGCAGTAGGGCGTGGTATTCCGCGAGGAGCAGAAATGTTCATAAACAAGGAAATTTCCATAGGCGGGTATGACACCAGTCTCTCACACAGTAGGATTTTCAAGCGCGTGGTCTTCATCATCTTCCATCCGTGCGCATGGATGTGTCATCAGACAAGCATGCAGCAAACCGCACGAAATGGCTACAGATTAGAAGCAGTACAGTTCAGAAGAACGAGTGCTATCGCAGTGCCATCGGGTAATGGTAATTAAGTGACCTACAAACTTTCTTTGTCCTGTGTCTGTTCAGTGATTAGCACTTAATGTAATTGTCGTGGTAAATGCTACTGCATTGTTTTCTCAATATTCCTGGCGTACATTAGTTTTTTCACACAGACACAACGCGCTGACACATTTGATCAGTGTATATAGACAACAATGAAAGGATATGAGTGCAGGGCACATGTATGCATGCAATGCGCGCAAAAGTAAAGGCAGAGTGATATTTTGGTGCTCAACATCACGTAACTGTCTGTTTTGTCTCACGTATTACTTCACACACACACACACACACACACACACACACACACACACACACACACACACACACACACACACACACACACACACACACACACACACACACACACACACACACACACACACACACACACACACACACACACACACACACACACACACACACACACACACACACACACACACACACACACACACACACGCACGCACGCACGCACGCACACGGATTACAACGCACAACAATATAAGCGCCTAGCATATCGACCAACAGTTTGAGCGGGTTTGTGCGCCCGCTCCGCTGTGCGAGCTAGCGGGAGCGCTACAGCGCATGCGCGAAACGCTCAGGCGGGAGCGCGCGAGCTAAGCGGAGCCCGGAGAGGCGTGGTGAGCGGGCCTCGCGCAAAGCCTTCTGGGTTCTCGCAAAGCCTTCTGGGCTCGCGCTAGCCGAACCAAACGAACACATTCAACATGGCTGCCGCCAGCGCTTCTTCTGCCACCTCCGCTACCTCCGCAGAATGCACAGATCCCGCTTCGATTCGAACGCCTCGAAGGAGGTTTCGTATCAGCGAGGATCTGTCTCTTGCGCGAGGTGGTGTCGGTGAATCCGTTTCAAGACTTGCTCAGGTGGCGCCATGTTTTGAAAAATGTTGCGGCTGCCATCCAGCGCAAGCTCACTATTCGTGCTGTGCTTGACATGGTGGACCTGTCGATTGGTTATTTCCGGCAACAGGACCGAGCTAATCTGCGAAAGTAAGTGATTGTGTGCTTTTTACCTTGGTGTGTTTGCGCTTACAGCTTTGTGTTATGTGGGGGGATCCTGTACTATGTTAGTTGTCCAGCGTTTCCGCGGCCGTCCCCGTCACTTCGGTTCACGAGGTGGCTGCGACACTCATGTATTTCCTTCCTTCCTTGAATCTGTTTTTGCTTTTTACGCCCTTCTATTCGCATGCAGCATTGATAGCGGCCCTGTTGTTTGTAGTCGACAGGTTCGTGATCTTTCCTCTTGCTGCTTTTACTGCCTCTAATCGGCATTCGTGTTCACTTACATAATCAAGCGTGAGCTTCTCGTATTTCCTTCTCAGATCCGGCACAGAAGAGGATTACAACGAACTAGAACAGTTGCTGCAGGAGGTTTCCGACCTAGCGCGGGAGTTTGGACATAGAGTCAGGACTGTTCCTCGAAAGGGGAACGGATCCGCGCCAGAGAAGCGGCAAACGCTGCCAGCACAGACATCGGCCGCTGCAGAAACGCGTATGTCCCAACGAAAAAGGGACGCTGCTTCGGCGGAAACATCTCTTGTGCAGGCCAGCCAGGATGAGGACAGCCAAATGAGCAGTAATACCCTAGTTACACGGCCGACTTAACCGCGGTTAACTGTATCCATGGTTAGGCGGAGATATCCTTGGTTATTGCTAACCTCAGTTTGGCGGTGTTACACGCGAAAACTTGTCCCATGGGCGTGTTCGGCGCTGGTCACGTGACTGCTGCTCCAGACGCAATTATAAGGCCCATTTTATTCCCGTGATATACAAAACATTTAACAAAACACTGTGATAAGAAGTTCTTTTGTGAACTAAGCTTGGTATCGCCTGTGCATCTAAACTTGTTACCCGAGGTTGTTCGAATTTAGACAAAACATGAAGGTATAGTCTTTCAACACGGGGCGCAGTCGACACCGTACCTGATGCTAGAGCCAAGGCAATCCCCCTTCGCTGCTTGCCATCGCCTCGGCACTTTGAGCTATTTCGTTTTCTTCTCGCTGTTTTCGTTTTATTCAATTTCAGATTGTATCTCGTGTCATAATAAGTGCGCTTTGCTGTTTTAAGTATGTTTTCAATTCTAGTTCATCCTTTTCTTCGTGTTTGAAGTGTATTTTACTACATGAAGTGTTGACAGTGCTGTGCGTCGGCGGGAAGTTGTGCATATAGCGATGGCTCAGAGCAAGCCTGTGCCGGGCGGCCAGGAAGAGAGCAAGTTCTTCGCTGTGCTCGCCGCTTATCAAATGGAAATGCAGCAGCTACTTCTGCGACAGCTCGCCATTCTTGGCGAACTTGAAGACTAGCAAACCGAGCAAGAACGAGCCGAACATACGTGCCGGCGCCTCCAAGTTCTGGCTGAAAGTTCTGTGCTCTCGCGAGTGGAGTGTATGGGCGTATCCGCGCGAAGCTTCATGGTACGAAGCAACGCTTCCGCACTTGCCAGAGGCTGGGTTTAGGGAGAACTTTAGAATGACAAGAGGCACATTAAAATACATTTTAAATGTGTGAAACCGCGTGAGGAGGCTGGACAGAAATATGCGGAAAGCAATACCGCTGCATAAACGTGTGGCAATTGCCGTATATCGTCTTGCGACTTCCGCGGAAGAAACAACTGTGGCAAACGTGTTTGGAGTCAGTCGCTCCTCAGTTAACATCATTGTTAAAGAGTTCTGCGATGTTGTTGTGCAACTTCTCGAACCTCGGTGCGTGAGAATGCCGAGGACGCACGAACTGGCCGAACACCTGCAGCAGTTTTCTGCAGTTGCAGGCTTCCCTCAAGCTGTTGGAGCACTAGACGGCTGCCACATCGAAGTCTGTCCACCTTCCGTGCATGCAGTGGACTACCATAACTATAAGGGGTGGTACAGTGTAATGCTTTTGGCTGTTGCTGACCACAGGTACAAATTCCTTTACACAAACAGCGGATATCCTGGGAGGAACCATGACGCAGGCGTGTTTGCAGAATCGAAACTGCCAAAGTTTCTGAGCAGAGAATTTATTTTATTTATTTTATTTATTTCAGATACTGTCAATCCCATTGGGATTTTTACAGGATGGGCACATAGTAAGAAGGTACAAAGCGAATACAAATGGAATGGTATATATTAAGAACACTGTTGTTTGCAAGTAATTACATGAGTATGGGAAAAAAACACAGATAGCAGAAAATAAAACACATAACTAAAGAGTATATTTCACAGAAAAGGGTGCGATTTTATACATTGTAAGTAGTATGTTCATACAGATGCTGTTATATGCAGTGATACGAGCGGTCTGTTGTACTTGTATAATTATTATTTATTTATCTATTTTAATTATCGCGCAACTGTTCTTCTACCAGAGTTACAAATTTCTGCAAAGATTGTTTAAGATGGAAGCCAAAACCATCGAAGGAGTGCACGTTTCACCTCTGCTGCAGGCTGATCAAGCCTTCTCACTACAAAATAACATCATGAAGCCATACCCGCATTTTGGGACTACTGATTCTGCTACGCAGGCATTTAACATTCATCTTTCAAGTGCCAGGCTATGGTAGAAAATGCCTTCGGGCGGCTCAAGGCACGTTTTCGCATACTGCTTAAGAGCCTTGAATGCGACATTGTCAATGTGAACAAAGTCATTCGCTGCCGCTGCGTACTCCACAATATTTGTGAGGAAATAAGTGACAGATGCGACGCCAACTGGCTGGATGTGGTCCGTCTAGAGGATGGACGATGACCACAGCCTTCCTGCACAAGCAGTCAAGAGGAGCATTCAGGGTGGCAGTGAGAAATGCCCTGGCAAAGCACCTTGCTTCACAGTGAACGGTCTTGCATGTGTAGCAGCAGCATGATCGGGTGATCGAACGCTTCCATCGTTTGCTAAAAACATCCCTCAAAGCCCAACTCGACACCACCCACTGCACCGCCTCCTTACCACTGGTTCTGTTCAGCCTCCGTGCTACGCTGAAACAAGATCGTCGTTGCACTCCGGCAGAACTTGTCTTCAGCTCACCCTGGTGAATTTTTCGAATCTACCGGTTCGTATACAAGTCCAGACCCTACCGATCACGTGACACAGCTCCGCTATTTTTGCCGCCATCTCAGGATGACTCATCTCCGACGCCAGTCTCGACGATCCGAACTCACGACTTGCACGCACCTCTTTCTTCGCCGAGACTCTGTCCTCAAGCCGCTTCAGCGCCCCTACGACGGCCCCTTCCATGTACTCAAAAGAACATCGAAGTTCTTCATTTTCGACATTCATGGGCACACTGACAGCCTTTCAATCGACTGCTTGAAGCCAGCCTTCAGAGAGGACGTGCCGCCCACAGGACCTTCATGTGTGCTTTCTCAAGTTGTATAGCATGATGAAAAGTAGTGTCTTTTGCAGCAGAGTTTATCATGCAATTGTGACGATACACCCATCAATCAAAGCACCTGCCTACTTCATAGTATACGTATTCATTACACCGCATAAAGTATTGAGACGTGGCCTCAGCCTAATGCTTGCAGCATGTATGTGTTTTATGCAGTGCTGCCATTGTGTCATGTTGTGCAAAATGGCATTGTAGGGTTCTGGAGGTTTACAACTTGGATCTTGTTCACTTGCCTACCCATTTTATAATTTTGATAGCTTGTCGTATAGCATGTATATATTATTAACATTGTTGGCCACAAAATATTTTGTTTTATGTTGGGCAAAGGCTTGTTTAATGTTTGCCGGATAAAAGGATAGTGATAAGCATTCTTAAGTTTAAAATATTTAAGTGAGTGCTGTATCATTATTGATGCGGACAAATTAGACGGTAGTAGTTAAAAAATATTCGGCTTAAGCATTTGACCATGCTGCACTGTCTGTCGAAGTTGGTAATACATCATTTATTTCAGACGGGACAGATTATTTCATTCCTGATTTTTATTTGCTGTGAAGTACGATTTCATGACATCAAGCATTCCTCTTTGAATCTCGTTGCTTTCCTTCTGCAGTTCCAAGAGCTGCTTTCTCAGCTCGGTACTTTCTCTGGCGGCCTTGGCTGCCCGGTCATCGGCATGCTGCTGCATTGTCAGCAGCTCCTGCAAAACCTGCCAATACCAAGCAAAAGTTAAAAACTATAAATATGTATGCCACATAGCTGCAGGATATGAAACCTAGCTGCTAGGCAAGGCCCAAAATACAGATTTTTGATAACTTATCAAGAAAGCTCAGAGAAATGAGCAGGATAAAAAAGGTACAAATGACGACTTCTAAATCGCAAGCCATTTTATGATGAGAAATGCGGTGTGGATTCTTCCTTTTATGAAATATTTGACATTATACTTTATTAGACTAAACTCCTATTAAGGAACACCTATGAAGTAATATAATAGGGTTGCCACATGTTTTGGAAAATACAAATACTCGCACCCTATTCCTTTAACTGCGGCCAGCTTCTGAAAACAGGACACAAGGCAGATTTAGGATTAACCGGGGTGCAGAAAATGTTATGCAGTCCCATTATGCAATGCATTTCTTGTACCGCAATTTGTTCGTCTTGGAGAGTATCAGTACAGTCTGACAGCAAAGGTCTTTCACAGCGCACAGTGCAGTGTGTTGTAATTGTGTTATGTGTGATTACATTCAAACACAATCAAATCATGTGCAGCTTATTGGAAACACTTCACAGAGCTATGCATCACTCCATCTTGTTCACTTTGTTGTTTACCACAGGTTTTCTTTGCTTGTTGGCTCTTGAACATGTTCAAATTCTTTCATGCTCTCTTTTCACTGCCTGCTTTGGAGCAAAGTGCATACATATTAATATGAGTTTATTCTGTTGTCTGTAATAAAACAAAGTGAATGAGACATGTCCTTTGAATGTTTTAGTCACGTGATTTGTGTTGTGTAGTGTTTTTGAACTACATAGCTGTGATGGCTATAACACGTCATCTTGCCGAGGCAAAAAAACCATTTCCTTGTTGAAGCGTTGCTAGTCATGATGGATTACAATACTTGTGAACAAAATACACATGCTTCAGGCACTGTCAAATTTTTTTCTGAAGCATTGATTACCTCTACACTTTCTTGCTCCAGGCTACTGTCGTTCACTGGCAGTGCTCCAAGAAAAGAGTGAAGCAGCCAGTAAAATGGCCATTCAATGCCTTTTGGTCCAGTGCGTGAGCTAGATCTCCTCAGCCTCCTAGAAACAAAGGTAGTTTTATTCCATGAAACTTTGCATCAGAAAAATTATAGGCGGGTAGTGTTTCGTTTAAAGACAAACAGGAAAGAATCAGCTACCCATATGGAAGAAGTACATATCCCGCCTGTCTTTGTATAGACTGAAAGGCTGCAGAATTGGAGGAAAAGCATGCTGGTCAGCAGATAAAGTAGTACGTATCAAGTGTCAACCGTGCTAGCGCAGGTACCTGATTTAACGTCGAGATTACTTTGCTGTTGCTACGGTTAATTTGGGACGGAAAATATAAAGTGAATACCAGTTCTATACAGCCTCCGAGCATTGACTAATACCGCGCGACCGCCGACAGGCTGCGAAAATCGTAGCAAGCTAAGCTAGCTCGAGGCAGGACCTTCTCCTGTTGCGCGAACTCTCACCATTAACCCCGCTTATCGTCATTATACGGCGCGTGCAAACTACGTCAGTGACGTTCGCACTGCCAGGCGGGTGCATGCGATGCTATGCGCTCCAAAGAGCACCAAGAACGAAACACCTGCGTGCTGCTGGCGCACATCACTTTGGACGATATAGGAGTCAATTCAGGAGACGCTGTCGAAAAACAATGCACTTGACGCGGTTACCGTTAGTAGACATACAAGTGGTCAGTTCAAATGAGCCGAGTTCAGGGCAGTAACGATCCGCGCACATCACAGGTCAGCCAGAAAAAGAGTTATGTATTCTACAGCAAAGTAGCTGTCATGCCGGACGAAGCACCGTGCAGCACGGCGAATGTTTGTGCGTACGTGCAGCGCACCGGATACCAGCGTTAAAAAGCACAAGAAAAAAGCTTGTAAACTACACCATTATATGAAATGGCTTTCGTACTTACCGGTAGTGCTTATTGAGATTTTCCAGCTTCTGCCGGATCTGTTTTGCTGAATACGGCCCTTCGCCTGCCGGCAGGCCTGTGTTCAGGGAGTCTCGCATTGCGCGTATTTGACCGCAGAGCCGAGAGATTGTCCTCCCAGATGCGTATGAGTGCTTCTGTCGTGGCAACAGACCAGTTCACACGCTTCTGCTCACTTGATGTGGCAGCGGGCATCGCGAGCTCAGCCGACATGGTGGCAGCCATTTTGTCAGTTAGCCGCTTGACTGAGGTAGCCAACCACAGTTACCGATAACCATGGTTAGTGGCATAACTGCGGTTAGGCTCTCCGTCTAACAGAGCACAACTGTGGTTAATATTAACTGAGGCAAACTTAACCGCGGTTAAGGCGGCCGTGTAACTAGGGTCTAAATGTTGTGGTCTTGTTCACGAGTATTTTTACGCCTAATCCTCGTTTGCACTTCGTTCTCCTTGTTGCGATGTTCGACATCGGTGTTTGCATGACTGAAATTATTAGTAAGGGCATATAAAATGCGACAAATTTCGATTTGGGTTAAATGGGCTGCTTTATGGTGTACACATATAAAACGTACAGCGAATCTGTGCATTTACTAAAAGTTGTGAAAGCTTTTGATTCTTTGACTGTCCCAGTTTATTATCTTTGCAGTTTTGTTATTTCATTGACTCACACATTATTACTTTCTGCATTGCCTTTTTCTACCAGACAATGAGTCAGCAGCCAGACAGCTGCTGCTGATTTTGTGCGAGCCCGAGTGCCGGCAGCCATATTCCCCACACAGCCCGCAGTCACTGCAAACCGAGCAGGATGCCACTGCAGAAAATAGTGCCGCAGTCCATATTGAAAGCGGCATTGTACCTAGTGCACAGGTAGACAAAGAACAGCCGCAACGAAAGCGGCAGTGCAGGAGGAATGTCACAACAGGCAAGAGAGAGCTCTGAGTGGTGCCCTAGAGCAGCGTGTCTCCATTATGTTCAGACAGTAGTGTCAAGCAAACCTGCATTTATTATCCCTTGCAGGGAGCACTTTTGACTACAGGAAAGCTGTATGTTGTATATTTGGAACGTGCACCTAGAGAGTGTGGCACAGGTCATACCTGATTCTTGCACCTGAAGTATTTGAAAGTTGTTCTTGCCTGCATAAGTACTCTTCCATATACACATAATGCAACCAGAAAAATCCAAGAATGCACATGAAACAGTTGCCACAGATTTAATCAAGGAAAGCTTTATTGCACACCTGGTCACATTCATTTTTATTTTTATTTCTCAGAATTTCGACAAGGAAAACAATTCAACATGTACAGGTACGGACATAAGTAAATAGAGCACGAAGTTTTGTTCTAAGTACAGTTACGTCTTCTGTATGAGAAATGCAGATACACTGACAATTGCAGTTCGTGTTCATTCTGTCAAGCCTGGCGTTCCGCCTCACACAGTTGGTTCCGAGGCTTACTCTTGTCTTCTTCTGCAATCTGTTGGCGTCTTCTCATTCTTCTTCACCAGTGTGCCATGGGCCAAACCAGGTACCATACAGAAAAACAAAAAACTGCTTTTAACCTGATGAGAAGCCATAGTTCTAACACACTCAAAACAGAGCAAAAATACAAGGTACATAAGTTGAAGCACTGTTTCCAGTAATGTTTACGTTTACTATATATTTAATTAAGAATGATTTTAGGCATTTCAGAATGATTTGAGCATGCACATATCACCTTGACAAAGACTGTACTCTGCCCCTCCGCTCAGTCATAAGTATACAGTTGAAGGGGTCTGCTTGTGAGGCCTACATCATGCTTAGTTATGCATCTTCAGCGACAGAAATCTCTCGAAAAGAGGAATGGTTTTGCGTCTCCAATCCTCCCAAGCCTTACACTGTTGGATGTGCTAGGGAGTCATACTAAACAGCTTAGAAGCAAACTCTTTGGGCTGTATACTTAGAATGGACGCTACACAATCTAAGGCGATGTCCCGGTACACATCGCGATGGATAATAAGGTACTTTGACATATTAATTTTGAAGGTACCACGTTTCATCAGGAAAGGAAGCATGTTCCTATTAACCTTTGTTCTATGTTAAATTTTTGTACTTTGCCAGTTTGCATAATTCACTAAAGAATATGTGTGGAATTATTTATGAGAAATAAAGTAAGAAGTGGGGTATCTAAAAGTATTGAACGATTTTTTCCTCGGTATTTTGCAAGGATCTCGCCTGATTTTTGCATGCCCTATGATTGGCATTACCAGGGTAAACTGAGTGAGGATTACTGCATCTGGAGCTGCACTGCAGAGATTCTAGCTTAGTCTTTCACAGCATGCGTGGGTGCATGAATTAGTTAAGGCTGTATTCCACTGTAGATCGAAAGTGAACTGCTGGCCACATACTTGTGCTCTTGGACTCTCTTAATCTGCTTACTGGTAATTAGCTGGCAATAAGTCATAACGGCATTTGGGGAGGGGATGGGGAATGAAATAGCGACAAACTTGCCTGAGAACACTCGGTGCTGGGCGAGTTATCCAAAGTGACGGTGAAAGGCTACTATGCGTGTCCGCAGCTTTTTTATGTGTTAACAGTTCCTTGCTGTATATTTATCCTTCATTTGGAGAAGGCAAGTGCATTACAAGTTAAGAGGCTTTTGATTACTAATTTATGTTTCGTTGCCGAAATATATAATGCAACTGCCTGTCCTCATGCTAGTGTTCTTTGAGGCGACATTGCTCAAATTTTCCTTTTGTTGCCCCAATAGGAGTGCGAAGTCTTCAGGCAATGGGCTTGGAGCTCCTGGCTCGCCGTGAGGATTATGAATTTCGGCTGAGGCAGGAAGAACTGGCACTAGGAAGAGAGCGGCTGGCCTTCGAAGAAAGGAAATATAGCTCTCGAGGAAGAACGACACCGCCTTGAAGTGCAACGCCAGGCAGAACAACATGATCATGTGCTTGCCCGCCTGGACAGGTTTGAGAGACTTCTCGAGAAAAAGAACACCTCGGGTGCTTGAGCAATGAATATCGAAATGAATGGGTCTTCATGCTCCTTTTTTACGTAGCTGTCAAGAGCGGCAGCGATGTGTGGAAGCCATCACTCAGTAAATCTTGAACGAAGGCTCAGTTAGTCCTTGTAAGTTGCAATGATGTGCAGACGCGTAGCATAATTACACTACTCAAAACAATGTAACGCCTTCAGCACTGTCTTTACATTCTAAGTTTAAATTCAACTTTATTTTCCAGAAGATCCTGGTCGGCTGGTTAGCTTGACATGACCCAGGGTACCGTTACTAGGCACGACTTCACACACACTGGCAGAAATATTCGCACACGTTAAAGCAATACTTTAAACGCATTAGAAGCATAACCCAACAGGAACAGAAAATGAAGGGAGCGCATAACACACATATGTCCACTAAATTCATTAATATCACAAATACAAAGGAGATAAACATAATGAAAAATAGCAAGAATATGTATACAATAAACTGCTCAATAACAGCAATTCACATTTACATTATTAGGCTCTTATGCAACGTAAAAACAAACAAAACAAAACTACAGAAAAACTAAGGTGAAAAAAGTTTGTTACATGATTACAAAGGGCACAGCACAGTGAGAACCTTGAGTGAAATAGGCGGCCTTGGCATTGCCACCCATGTGACGTGCTGAAGTGGAGCATGCAAAGCCGAAAAGACCAGCACAGTCACCTGCTTGGCCGGTTTGAAAGGCTGAGGAAAGGTTTGAATGCTGAGGAGCCCGATTTTTAAATAGGAAAAATAAAATTGTGTTGATTTGACACTCTGCACGTTTCGCCATGTGGCTCTCATACGTGGTTTTCCATTTCATGCTTTGTTTTTAAAGCGTACACTGCATCAGGGCTGTTGTGTTTATTGTGCAAACACGACAGTAGGTACCACATCATTTGAGAGTGTAATACTTGCCTGCGTGTCCTTGTCACCGGCCTGCAGTTAGGAAACAACTTGCGTAAGACACTACTCGAAGGACATTTTGAGGAGCATTGATTGACTGCTCACTGGTGGCAGACACACAGACAAGTGTCAGATACTCAAATAATGATACGTACTGTAATGTTTGCTTAAGAGCCACAAAGGACCTGCTGCAGTGGTAACTGCAAAAACAAAGCTTGCAATGAAAACGCTACTCACAGTACACGCTCGTGTGGAGCACTAGCAGGGTGTCAAGTACACTTCAAGTGACGGCGATTCCAGGCCAAAATATTGCGACGCTTGGGCACTGTAGAGGCATGTGTGGCAGTTAGCCATCAAAGCACTTGCCTTAAATTTGCGGGGCACATTTTGGAAAAAGAGCTTCTGATTTTTTTTTTCAAATCCACGAAAGCAAACACTCCAACTATTTTTCCGAAGCCCCATTCTACCGCCTGTCTCACAGCGCTCAGTTACTTTTTAAAATCATACTGCTGTGCTGTTAAGTGGACACCACCATATGGCTTCTGCAGGAGGGGTGACAGTGGATATGCCAGGTCTCCATATATGCAATAGCTACGTCCTTGCACAAGTTTTTGTAGCTTGGCAAACGCATTGCTCCTCCCGAAGTTACCTGCAAGGGCATAAAAAATGGCACATTCAGACAAGCTTAGATGACACCTAGCTTCAAGCTGCAGGTACAGGTAGACCAGCTTGTTGAGCCAGCTAGTGTTTTACTTCTGCTAGTTGCACACTTACCGGCGTCATGTTTGCTGCCGGGATAAGAGGCATCCAACTGGCAGATTATGCCATTTGGGCAGATAATGGCCTGGTACTTCAGGGCATGAAAGCATTTGTGGCCACTGAAATACAACTTCTGGTCTCCAGACAGCCGGCATATTGCACGTGCCGTGCCTTCAATAAACCCCCAGCAGTTCCTAAGTGAGGCTCCTTTTGCGTGGATAGCCTGAAAACGAAAGGGCGAGTATGCAAGAAATTTTCAGGACCACAAGAATCCCCTAGATTTTGTTACTTACTTGCGAGAACTTCTCCAAAGTGTTAAGATCAAGCCACGCGTGGTTGTTCACGTCGCCCAACAGATGAGAGAACCTTTCATCGATGTGTTGCAGAACGGCACTCGTCACCGATGAAATTGTGGAGCTGTGCCGCCAGAAAAAGTTCTCTAGGTCGAGGAGCCGGTTGGGGTATGCGAGGCGACGTAGAGTGATACAAAGGGCCTCGTCCCCAGGCACTGTAACCCTTTGAGGAGATGTCACAGCCTCGGGAATGAGCAACGCTCTTTGCAGCCTGTTTATATCGCTTTTTTCGAATCGGAAGCAAGACCGGAATACGCCACTGTCCATAGCGTCAATGCTCAGTAGGCCGTGCACAGAGAGAGGGTCCCGGCGGTTTTCTCCGAGTACTTCTAAGCATAAGTCTTCAATCTCGGACCACTTCAGCTGGAAAAGCAGAAGTGGGTCTTGATGAATGCTCTTGGGCATAGTGGAGACGCAGCAGACGTTGCCAGAGACGCTGTCAGAGCACGAAGGTCGCGAAAAATCAACGTTTAAAAAAAAAACTCACGGGCGGCATTCACGACGATCGCACAAGAAAGGGCTTGCAAGCAAGGCCTTGGTTTGACTCGCACTGGCACATATTTTCTTTAAAGTCCTGATTGCTAAAATCAGTGCGCGGTTTTTATCAAGCAATGCATATTTAATATTACAAGATATTTATATTTATATTTATATTGGTCCGTGGTCCTCGTGAAAAAGAAAGATGACTATATTCGTTTCTGTGTTGATTACCGCCGCCTGAATAAGGTCACATGAAAGGATGCTTACCCTCTTCCGCGCATAGGATGATGCCCTTCTTCTTCTTCACAATATATTCAAACGTAAAAACATTGGGATTTATGCATTGTCTTTTTCTGGTAGGTTCGAATACGAATATTAGGCGGCGCAGCCGGACTCCTCGCTTGTGCGAGCGGAAAACACGCGGCGCTAAAACTCATTTCTAGCGCGACGCTCCGCTAGCGTTACGCTTGGTCTGGGAGCGGAGCGAAACGTAAACCCGCTCTGCTAAAACTATCTAATGAGGCCGAGAGTCATGGAGGACAATGAATTGAAAATTTAAAGTGAAAGAGGAAAGGTAAAAATGAGGATGTTTGCCTACCTCTGGTTACTACCATTTCATTAAGTACTTGCAGTTACTAAGAACCTAGCAACATATGTTACAAGCACTTACTAGGTTTGCCTTACTAAGAAGCGCCACCTTTTTTTATAAAGTGTCCTCCAGCCATACTATTATTTACTTCAAGTCTTTCAGTTTACAAGCATTCCCTAAAGCCTCTTTTTTTATTTTAAGTTCGAAAATGTACTATTAATGGCCGGTCAATGCCGGAGTGGCGCTGACCTGAGCGGTGTGCTCAGGGATGTTTACGATGGTGACGTTTATTTCGAAATGAATTAATAAGAGGTTCTTCGCAATGCATTCCGATTCAAGAAAACCGTCCTGGACTTCATTGGGGAGGTCCTTGATGAGGGGATTGTTTCGTCTCACGCGATTATTCATATCGTCTACAACGTCTCCAAGCTCTTCACTTGTTTTCGAAATACCCAACTTCACAGCTTCGATTATTGTTACCATTTTCGGAGACACTGCTTTATCCAGTGCTGTTGACTCCGGCTTTTATGCCCATTATCTATGGTGGCAGTGGTCTCACTTTGCCGTTCCATGACTGACTGACTGAAAAACTTTATTTTCAAATTATATAAAGGGAGCGAGTGGAGCTGTCCTTAAGGGGCCGTTCCTTACAAACGCTAAGCGGGCTGCTCATTACATGAGCCCATTGGCGGTAGCTGCGGCTCAGGCGCGCCCAACCTGGGCCTATTGGCTCGCCAGGTCAGAGCAGCCGAGCAGGGCCGCCTTGGTGAACCTGTAGCCATCCGCAAGCTGGGAACCACCAAAGTAGCCGTGCTCACTTTTGGGGGCTCCACTGTCCCCCGTTTCGTGCACTACAACTGCGAGCTTGCCCCAGTTCGTCAATACAAACGTTCCGTACAATCCCAGCCTGCTACCGGTGTGGCTAACTGGGCCATCGAGTCGACATCTGTCCGGCTCCAGTGCGCGAACGCTGTGGCCTATGCGGCCAAAATGTCGGCGAAACTGAAGAGGGAATGGCACCGCACGACTGCAAGCCAATCTGCCTTGTTTGCGTGGGTAGTCACCTCACCAGCTCCCGTGAATGTAAAGGCAAATTCCGAAAACTTCATTCACCTGGTGGGCCCACTAAGCGGGCTAAAGGACCACCACCACCAAGACGCTCGAAGAAGGCGGCGAGCACGCCACCCGGCGGTGCCAATCAAGACGCGCAACGAGGGGATCGCGCCAACACCTCCAAGCAAGAAAATGACAAGGAATGCCAGCAACTGGCACCATCATAACCCAAGAAGGCCGCGCCATCAAGCGGCGGCACCGGGAACCCAGCGCCCGGGCCACGTCAGCAAAAAGGCGTCGTCGATCGCGCCTCACTGCGGGAGCCAAAACAATCACAGGTGGGCAGTTGGGCAAGTCGAGTGGCCTCCCAGTCCTCCCCGTCTTCACTTCCCTCTCCTGCTTCCACTACCCCCCTTCACCCCTCGAAGCTGAACTTAAACGAGAGCTTGCTCTTCTCCGGGCACAGAATGAGGAGCTCGAAGCCCGACTTAAAGGGACACTGAGGAGAAATTGAAGTTGGCTTGTATCGACAGAACACCAGCTCCTGATCACAAAAACGCCGCTCTTACTGGAAACAAAGCTCTTGTAAGGTAGAAAATAGCAAGAACCAAAATACAGGTATCACCACCACAGGCCAATCTCGCAAGTACAAGCGTGGTGACGCCATAGGACAAGAGACGCCACCTTGGAGCAATTTTCCATCCTACTTTGTGTCGCGAATCTCTGAGGCTGACAAAGGTAGGTTGCGCAGATCAATATTGAAGTAAGTTTTGTTTTAAAACCAATAGTGCACTTTTATCACACAAGGAAGGAAGGCAAAAGACAACCTCAATGTTGGAAGCAAAGAAAACCGATGCTTGGCGGCACCACAGGCGGCCAGGAGAGTGGATTTTTTATGGCGCTTCGCGTCTATGAGCTTTGCGTGCCTCGTGGTTTTGTTTTTGACGCGCTTCGATTTACAAGCGCCGAACACCAGAGGAACTCGAAGTGACGTTCAAGTGCTAGTTAATTTTTGAAGGAGCCTGTTAAGGCTTGTCAGATGATCGCCACGGTCGATGAAAAGCTATGATGGCACGATGGTCGGTGATCGTACAATGCAGCACTTGTGTATTCGCACGCTTGCCCGGCGGAACGTTCCCGGCTGTGCCAGTCAACTTCAAACTACTTAACGGAAATCGTTTATTAAGGACGGGAGACAAGGTACAAGGCAGTTCAGAAAAATTGCTGATGGCCTAGCTCTGTTAGGCCAGGATATACCTAGCGAAAGCGCGGAGATTTCTGCATCAGAAGAGTGCATTCACTTGATGCGCCTTTATTGACGGCTGTAACTTGAGCCGTCGTGGCGGAGCGGCGGCGTTTCCGCCTCAAACGCCGAAGGCTCTGGTTCGATTCCGAACCTCGGCACCGGACTTCTTTTCTTTTATTTAGTGAGTGGGCGGGGGGCTTCAGTGGCTCCCATGGATGCCGCCGCTGAATACGTTGGTTAGCGGTTAAGCGCAGGCTCTGTTAGGGCAGCGTTTATGCTGCGGCGAGGCGAGCGCGCGCGCGCCCTGCTCGGCGAAGTCACGTCGGTGAAAGGGAGACCCTCTATACTCCAACTGCGCTTGACCGCCGACGCGTTCGGCGGCTTCGGCGCTCTCTGACCGCATTGGCGGGGAGATTGGAGCATGTATCTATTTCGCACCGAGTGCGCCAGCCGCCGCCGGCCCGACCAGACTGATTTGGTCCCCGGCGAGGTACGCGTTATATTAAATAGCTGCGACAGCTCGGCGGAGCTGTTCCTTTCGAGCTCGGCTATTTTAATCCATTCACAGTACATATCTGAACGCACATGCAAGTTGGCGAGAGAGCCAGATCCAGTGGACCCGTTGGATCTAGAGGAAGCCGTTGAAGCGTCGTGCACCGGCTTTGGTTTCAAGCCGCCGACTTAAAACGCGACCGCCCTCGAACACCCATTTGTTTTTTTTTCCTGCAAAAAGTAAATATATAACTTGGCCCTTGCAACCGTGGGAGACCTCGACGCTGCCTGCTGCGCCGTGCATCCGTTGGCCCCCAAGCCCCGGCCAGCCTCCGATGGGCGCAACGCACCCCTCGCGACTCCCCGCACTGGTGTTATGATATTTAGTTTGCAACGGCTGCTCTCTGAGGAAGGGGGAAACCACCCGCTGGCGTCTAACCTAACCGTGCTCCCTCAAAAGCAGCGCACGCTCTGTGGGGCTGAGGTCGCTGAAATGCAGGCCAGAGTTTTTGCGAGAACTACGTCGTCGGGTTCGGGAACGGGATCCATCGTAACGCAGGCAAGACGCCGGTGCAAACGTAAACGAAGTGACGGTGGCGACCCCCGATAGATGCCTTCAACGTGCGGCGGCGGTAGCTTTCATTTCGGCAGCTGCTAGACCGCACCGCTAGCCACCAGAAATCACGGAGTCTCCGTTTACGTCACGTTTCACGTCACTCCGTTCTGTGTCGTCATAAGAGTTCTCGAGTTTGAATCAGAGTGGCGAAAAATATTTTTTAACTTCGAATCCAAATTTCTTTGAAATAGATGCATCTTTCGCTCCCGGACAAGCGTCAACAAAGCCATGAAATGCCGAACTATCAGATATTGCTAACAAAAAAATTTTGATAGGGTTCTCCTCAGTGTCCCTTTAATGCTCTGGCCACTCAAAACTCTTCTCATATGCCCTCCCTCACGGAGGACGACGATAACATAACTGAACGGGTACCCTCGCCACCGACTGAAACGCACCATCATGCCCTGGAGGCCCGAGTGCGGCTATCGAAAACATTGCTGCACAGCTTCCTCAACTCATAAATGCTGCCATTGCTGCCCAGATGGATAGCATAACTGCCCGCATCACGCCCTCGGTATCAGTCTAAACCCAGAAATGGATTCTCGAAAACCCAAGTCTCTCTAAACGCGTAGGACCCGTAGTGTTCCCAAACGCCCCACAAAACTCTCTCGTCGTATTGACGATTCCGATAACGAGGAATGCGCCCTCCGCACGGCTTCGGGCTGCAGTTGGTCGAACCTCTAACACAGCAGCATCCTTCACCCCCTCAACCTCTGATCATGGCCCCCTATCCTAGATCGCGAGCACCGACACAAACACATCCCTTCACAGTAACCCAGTGGAATTGCAGGGGTTTCAAGGACCGGCGGAAGCAAACCCACTTTCGCCTTAACCTTGAAACCTTTGAGTTCCTCGTGGCCGTGGTCGCCCTTCAGGAGCCCAGAGCCAACACCAAACTCACTATCATACTTTACAGAGGGACACACAAACCTGTATCCTAGTTCACAAAGACTATACAGCGCAAGAGGTCACCCTCCCATCGACCCCCGAATACTCCTATGTCATGGTCACGGTCTTATCTTTGTGGAGCAAAGACCCCTCGGTTCATGTGCTTAATATATACTGCCCCCCAAAACTTGAAGACGTAACTTTTTCTAAGCTCTTTACAGAAGCAATGCGCGTGGCTGGACGCGACCCCCTGCTCATTGTAGGAGATTTCAACGCTCCATGTCGGCAATGGGGCTACCTTAGGGAGGAACCCCGAGGCAGAAAATTGGCGGAACTAATTTCGACTCTCGGTGCAACCCTCCATACCGATCCGGCCAACCCCACTCGCATGGGCAACTCGGTAACCAGGGATACATGCCCAGATTTGACCCTTACCCGCAATATTCGGTACGCCGACTGGCTTAACACCCAAGACACCCTTGGCAGTGACCACTGCATTATTAATACGACCATTTACACACGGCCCCTTAAACGCCGCACAACGTAAGCACATATTCCCGATTGGACTAAGTTCCGCTCGACACTCCCCTCTGTCGACATCGTTCACACGGGATATTTAGAGTGGGTGACCTCTCTAATGATAACTCTCCGCAAAAACGAACAATACATTCAGCTCACTGATTCCACCCCTGAAGTAGATAACCATCTTCTCCATCTTTGGGAGGCCCGCCGCAGTCTCACCAAACGATGGAGAAAGCAGAAACACAAGAAACTCAGACACCACCTTCTTGAACTCACCCACAAGGCTGCCGACTATGCCGCTCAGTTAGCCGACACTAACTGGGTG
This sequence comes from Amblyomma americanum, assembly GCF_052857255.1. NCBI lineage: Eukaryota > Metazoa > Arthropoda > Arachnida > Ixodida > Ixodidae > Amblyomma > Amblyomma americanum. The sequence goes on from NC_135503.1 coordinate 159,173,734, forward strand.
GATCGATGCAACACTGCTGCACGCCAGATGTGTGGCCGCAACACCTGGTATATGTTTCGTGCACTTATTGACCCCAATAAAACGCGTGCAGAAACGGCGCGGCACCTACAACGTGCAATGCATCACTTTCCCGGTACTACAACACAACTGGCCCGAACATTGTGTGACAGATATCTCTGTACCACGGTGGACCCTCGTCTTTCTCAATGCTCATTCATAGGGCAAACAAATCTGGAGCTGGACGCCCCCTTCAAGCTCCATGATTTGAAGGAGGCCCTAGCCACAATGAAACGTGGTACTGTACCAGGCCGGGACAGGGTTACCGTCAAACTTCTGGCGAACCTTCCGGATGCAGCCTATCGTACCCTCCTCGAATTCATCAACCATATCTGGCTTGGAGAGATTCCTCTCTCCCCGGATTGGAAAACAGCCTTAGTGACGTTTATTCCTAAGGCAGGCAAGCCAATTGATGTGGAGCACCTGCGCCCTATCTCCCTCACATCTTGTGTTGGCAAACTGATGGAGACTATGGTGCGAGACAGGTTGTCCACTTACCTTGAAACACATCACACTTTTGCAGACACTATGTTTGGTTTCCGACCACAGAAATCCGTACAAGACATCCTTCTACAACTCCATCATGACATATTAGAGCACAAAGATCTCCCTCACAATGACAAGGTAGTCCTGGCCTTGGATTTGAAAGGAGCCTTTGATAATGTAAAACATAAAGTAATACTTAACCACCTCCAAGATACCAACTGTGGTCAGAATACATACCGATACATCTGGCAATTTCTCGCGAATCGACAGGCCTACATTCTAATTCAAGACAAGGAACACGGACGCTATACCATCGTATCTCGGGGTACACCACAGGGTCGGTTTTATCTCAACTCCTCTCCAACCTCGCAATGACAGAAAGACCTTCCCCGCAAAATTAAGCTCTATGCCCGGCATCCGATATGCCCTATATGCTGATGATATCTCTATCTGGGCAACAGAAGGCAATCTCAGGCACACGGAGACCTGCCTACAACAGACAGCGGAGGCAGTGGACACTTACGCTCCATACTGTGGTGTCCAGTGTGCTCCCACCAAATCAGAATTTGTTCATTATCGATCCTCTCCTCGGGACGACAGTTCAATTCACCTCACACTCCCTTCGGGTCCGATTAGAGAGGCCAAGGAGATCCGCATCCTCGGTCTCTTTATTCACCAACAACGCAGACCGGACACAACACTCGCAAAACTCCGCATGTATGGTGATCAGGTGGGCCGTATGGTACGCCGAGTCTCCAACAAGCGTGGGGGGTTACGAAGCAACGATGTCCTGCGGCTGGCATATGCCTTTGTAACGAGTAGAATTCTCTACTCAAACCCCTACCTTCACATGCGCAAACACGACGAGGACCAAATCGAGGCCATGCACCGCAAAGTCATCAAACGGGCACTTGACCTTCCCATTACCACATCCAACCAGCGTTTGTTGGACCTGGGGGTGGTCAACACCTATCGGGAACTCCAAGACGCCCATCTCGTCAACCAATATACGCGCCTATCACAAACGCCATCCGGTCGCCGCATTCTTGACCGACTCCACATCCAACACACCATCACCTTTGAGGAACGGGTACGAGCGCCAGAACCCTGGAGACGCTCCCTCAGGGTCCGAAGCATTCCCCGCAACATGTCGCACTGACCACAATGGCCGTCGCCAATCGCGTGCGGAAGCCAATCGCGTGCGGAAGTCGACAATAACACGTGTACTACGTGGACATTGCCGGTCCCCAGCGTGGGGGGTGGTTCACCGCAGCAGTGGTCCACGACAACACCACAGTGGCAGGACTCACTTTCCGCGCCTACTGCGCAACACACGCGAAGGAAATCGCGAATGCGCTCGCACTCTCCCTCCCACTAGTGAAACACATCATTACCGACTCGAAGGGGGCCTGTCGGAACTATGAGCTGGTTTAGATACCTCCTCTCGCCTGGCGCATCCTACAAAATTGCTGTCGGTCCAGCGACCCTCCAAACAGTAACCTCATCTGGGCTCCCGGCCACCAGGGATTCCAGGGCAATTAGTTAGCCGATAAGGCGGCCCGCGCGCTCTCTCTCCGGGCAGTCACACTTGCTCAGGAAGCCTACTACGAGCGTACCCAGTATCTAATTACATTAAAAGACATCACTACATATTATAAGGACAGTCATCGTCGCTTTCCGGAACCCTGTAAGGGTCTCCGGAGAGCAGACGAACGGCTTCTTCTCAAAATTTTTACAAATACATTGCTTTGCCCGGCAGTATTGAAACACTTCAATTCAGAATTTGATGGTGGCTGCAGGCTGTGCGGAGCGACGTTCTCGGACGTTTTCCATATGGTCTGGGCCTGCCCTTCCAATCCCCACCCTTCCCAATCCTTCATCTCCCACCCTTCTAGGGAGGCCTGGGAGGCGGCGTTGCTCAGCTGCCATGACCTGCAGTCCCAATGGACCTTGGTCGCCAGGGCGCGAGCGGCGCTAGACGCCATTGGGGCTCCGGAATAGGAGCTCCACCTAGATTTATGAGGACCTGGGCCATAGGGCCTGGGCCCAAACAGCTCCTTGTAAATAATAAATGTTTACCACCATTACCCAATCCTCCCGGGTAGGTTTGGGGATAGGGGAAGGTGCGGGGTTGCTTGGCATGCCCACACCATGTGGTAAATGTCCGAAGACTTTTCCCTATAGTGCGGGCACTCCCCTGTGCACGCAGGGTCGAAATGTTTGGTGACTGCCGGCCACAGCAGTATTTTAGTATAAAGGCGAAGGGATAAGCGTTTCTCCGCCTTCGCGATGCACTTGCAGAGATTAGGAAGGATTGCATGGCCGAATTGTTAATATTAGATGACTTCCTTGAAGGTAAAAGCCGGACTAGGGTTGGAGTCCGCATCGGGGGAGGCGTGGGCAATGCCCGGAGAGTAAGCGCGCGGGGAGCGGCGTCGGCCGCTTCGTTCCCCTCGAGACACGTGTGCGCATGAGTCCATACTATTCAGCGGGACGCGGGAGCCCCGACATAATTGCTATGCTGAAGTATTCGGTATGCCTAATAGGGAATAAAGCCCCTTTCGATGTTCCTGCAGGCCCCTCGCGAGTCGGTAATGATGACCCGCGAGTCCTGAACGGCGGCGGCGAGCGCGATTGCCACCTTTCCGCATAGGTAATGTACTTGTGCTTTGAAAGTAAGGCTGTTCACTGCGGTGTTTTGGTGGACGACTGCGACCGTGTACCAACCCCAATGGTGTGGGTCGGTGGCGTCTGCGTAAAATACTCGGAGTTTGTTTTCATAATAGCGTGCCAAGGCTTCCTCCCGCGAGAAGCGCCGGCCTCTATGGTCGTGTCATGTCATGTTGGCCTGAAGAGGGCGTACGTACAGGGCGTTTCTAGAGATTTCGGGGATGCGCACACGCTCTACCGTCGGTGTTGGATGGTGGATGTCCGAGGCTTTCCTTTAACAGCCCCCGAACAGAGCAAACAATAGCAGTGAAAAAACTGACAACAGCGCCATGGATGGCCTTGAGCAAAGAACGTGGATTACCCCGGATGCCCCACTCTAGCCGGCATCATTAGGGTGGTCATGGTGCTGATCAGCGAAAAACGTGCCAATGCGCGCTTGGTATGCGTGCACATATCGATTCCCATTAAATAAGATACAAGCAACATGGAAAGCAGATCACAGCAGCAAGGGCCGACTGGGGACCAACGGCCACAAGTTTGTAGTGCAAAAAGCAATGGTGTGCAGAAGACATGAAGCGATGCCTACATCAACAGGAAAAGTGCGTCTTAGTCGAAGAACTATGCAGTCACGAATCCCGAGGTGCCGATGGCGAGCACCCGCTTTTGCAGAAACCGATAGCGCTCGTTTCGATGACACATCACACCCTTGGTCACGCGCACTCTGATCGCTGCCTGAATCGCTGAGAGCCACACACTTGCTTTTTCGACAGCCAGGGTCGATCAGCAGAGGAGCAGCACAGCACGACGTGATCCTCTGGGGAGCTGAAACAGGGAAAAACATGTCTTAGTCGATGAACTATGCAGTCACGAATCCATTCATGAAGAAAACGCGAAGAATTTTAGTGTCGAATACTGAGCGAAAAATCTCTAAAGCCCCTGCCAGAAATATGGCAGTCAAAAAAAAGAGTTGTTGTATAAAAGGATGTTGTAATATCTACGTGCTGAAAATGAGGGCAATAATAGCCTGAGAAAATGGAGGCTAGGGAGCTGTCCTCCGGCCGAGGGTGCCGCCGCGACGCTTATCGTGCACGGCGCAGACAACAAAGAGGCGCTATCTTTATCGGAGCCGCCATCAGGCCGTGGAAATCGGCCGTCTTCGCAGTTGGGTCATGGGACTCCTGAGAGCGCTCGTGCGAAGGACCGCGTCCCGCGCCTGCAGTGATCTGGCTGGCTCCTCGCAGCCGGCTTTGCGGCGGGACACGCTTGGCGACGTCTGCGGCCAGGCCGCGCGCAAGTGGCCCGACCGGGCCGCTCTGTACTTCCCCGCCGAGGATGTGTCGCTCAGCTTCGCCCAGTTCGACCAACAGGTGCGTCCTGCCGCTGCCCTGACCGCGGCGTGCGCCGCTCCCACGGTCGCGCAGATCGCAGCACAAACTTCTGCCGCCAAGCATCTACGCGTTTGGAACCGCGCTCTCTCCCTGTCACTCACGGGTGCTCGGAGCGCGTCGGCCTCGCGACAACGAACGCACAGTGTTTGAGCAGGACCTCAAGTGGAGCGGGCTCAAAGTGCGGTACTGGCGCGCCACCTTCTCTGATAGCCCCTGTTTCATATATCCGACCACGGACAAGACGCCCAAGAGACTAAATAACTGTCTGAAGAGTTTGTGTGGTATTCTGTTTAAATTAAGTCCCAGCGTTTATTAGTCAACATAATACGGTTCTTGCTGGCCAGAGACCATTTTCCTACCGCTGGGATGTTGTTCGCACCTTCAGGAATGGCCCTGCGCTCATGTTGAACGAGGAGCATAAAAATTGCATAAGGTTAGATGTACGGGAGCAAAAATTTTCCATGGTGTCTAATGAGATGGCTTGACTCCCAGACCAAACACACTGCTGCTACCGAGTCTGGATAGTAGTGTCAGTCCGTTGTTGGTCTTAAGGAAGCAAGCCGCCGGGCACGCTCCGTGCAACCGACGACTTTGAGGGGCATCCGTACCATCAAGAATGGCGACACGTGTACATTATTAAGGGCTACGATATGTTAGGAAACTTGCGCTGGGGCTTCACCGCCGCCCCACCGCGGGCGCTCGGCTACTGATCCGGAGTTCCCGGGTTCGAATCCGACCGCGGCGGCTGCGTTTTTATGGAGGCAAAACGCTAAGGCGCCCGTATGCTGTGGGATATCAGTGCACGTTAAAGATCCCCAGGTGGGATAAATTATTCCGGAGCCCTGCACTACGGCACCTCTCTCTTTCTTTCACTCCCTCCTATATACCTTCCCTCACGGCGCGGTTCAGGTGTCCGCCGATATATGAGACAGATGCTGCGCCATTTCCTTTTCTCAAAAACTAATTATTATTATTATTATTTCCCGCCGACCACTAGCGCTGTATCGCAGTGATTGACGTACTTGCTCCGTAGGCCAAAGCTTACACCGTGAACAAAAGTGCGGAATGGAGACCATAAAAAAGATGAAATCATCGGCATTGAAAAGGGTAAAGCTAACACTGTTTTCGTTTTCGCCGCACGAAAAAAGAGTTGCTACAGATGAGTATTCAGGCACTCGGACGAGTACATCAAATCCGCTGGCGGAACAATAATTTCTTAACTCAAGGCGGCTTCGTCAATGGCGGCATATGTTGAGCAGCGCAGTTGTGTGTCCTCTTTGTTTCTTGTCCGCTGTCTGTCAGCGCTATGTTTTCCAAAATTGACCACTTCGTTTAAGGCCGCCGCGATGGCTATGTGGTTACGGCGCTCGGCTGCTGACCCGAAAGACGCGGGATCGATCCCGGCCGCAGTGGTCGAATTTCAGTGGAGGCGAAATTCTGCAGGCCCGTGTGCTGTGCGATGTCAGTGCACGTATAGAACCCCAGGTGGTCGAAATTATCCGGAGCCCTTCACTACAGTGTCCCTTATAGCCTGAGTCGCTTTGGGACGTTAAACCCAACTAAACCAAGCTGAACTTTCTTTACTTACTGCACAGGCAAGACGGCAAATGGTAGCACTTAATGTGTGATTCCCGTATAAGGAACAAGTATTTTGTTGGGTGTACAAGCGACGTAATGAACTTCCCGGCATGTATTGACAATTTCCCCTACAGCACACCACCACGCCACTTTTAGAGCGACTCCTTTAAAGGGTGGATATGAGAAGCATAATTTGCTGTGCTCTAAAAACAATTCCTAGAGTTGGAGTTTCTCGCTGTTAACAGAGAATAAAACGCATGTCACCTCAAGAGCATTCACGAAGCTTTTTTTGTCCGTTGCCTCAGTGCTCGTGCTAGGTTGTGTACACATCCCGAAAACTGTCATGTAATATTTGCTTCGGGGCACTGCCAATCTGTAGGCGTTACACAACTTTATCCTTTATACTTCAAGCCCAATCAATTTCGCAGCATGTTCTGCTGCTGTGGACAATGCCTCACGATAAAAAATAATGATTTTTGAGGAAAGGAAATGGCGCGGTATCTTTCTCATATATCTCGGTGGACACCCGAACCTCGCCGTTAGGGAAGGGATAAAGGAGGAAATGAAGGAACAAAGAGGTGCCGTAGTGAAAGTCTCAGGAATAATTTCCACCACCTGGGGATTTGTAACACGTACTGACATCGTACAGCACACTGGCGCCTTTGCGTTCTGTCCGCCGAGTTTCCTCCGCAGTGGCTGCACTAAGGTGGTGGCGTAAGCACGTCGAAGCAGTCACAGATGTCACACCCTTAAAGTCATGCCTGTCGCAAACTTGTTTATACAGGCGAAACAGAAAGGAGCAAAAACGTAGTAAGACATCTCTAGCACACTTCCTTTTTTCGAAAGAAATCGACTGTGCTAGATAGAACTTACGGCCTTTTTACTTACTTGTAAGCCTATTCGTGCTTGGAGTGTAGTAAGGAACGCTGCACCTCAGATTGGCATTCTAGTTTTTATTTGATCTCTATTTTCTTGATCGACACTGAACCGAACAACTTCCAAGTTAGAATAATTTCTGGCCCCTGAAGGTTGAAAGCGCATTCTCAGACCGATCAGTCAGATACAAATAGTACAGTGTCGCCCCCCGCCTGTGTCTTTTCAGGGTACAACTGCAGCCCGTAGAGTTTACAGTACAACGGGTAAACACCGTTATTTATCCCGGCAGCAGCGTGATGGTTGTGCTTCTCCCAAAGCAAGCCGTGCAGGTTAGCTCGGCACTCACAGCAGACGCGCGGTTTTCGAATTTGTCTAGAAATGACCAGAATTTGTTGAACCGCTGTGGCGAGCGCAATCACGCTTTCGAAACTTTGAAAACTAACAAGAGTAAAAATTTATTTATTTATTTATTTATTTATTTATTTATTTATTTATTTATTTATTTATTTATTTATTCAGCATACCCCTAAAGGCATCCTTCGAGGGCATTATATAGGGGGGTGGAGGGGCGGTCAGTGCAAAAAACACGTACAAGGAACATCATTAACAAACAAATGAACGATAAAAAGGCTATAGTCGGATACAATTTAAGCCTGCAGTGAAGCTCCGCCTACATTCAGGACCGGCGCACAGAATTCTTCCATGACAAAAAAATAGTCCGTTGTTAAAACTTCTCTTGTCATCTAAACAAGAAGCTATAATCACGAGAAAAAAGTTTCATACCTAAAATTTTGATACCTGGCTTGTTTAGTAAACTCAAAAATTAAAAAGCTTATTTCGTTTACTTCTGTGACTGGCTAGCGGAGTGATACAGTACGCCGCGGACCGTGGCCTAGTGTTAACAACTGCTGTTTTTTTAAATTGTATCCTAATATAAGTAAAAGATGGAAACATAATTAAGCACAAGAGAGTAAATAAACAAGCAGGCGATAGAAAATAATATAATACAATTTGTACGTTTAAAGAAAACGTTTAGGCAAAACGGAAATGAAAAATACTAGTGTACGTATTAGACACGAAAAGAACAGAAGTAATTGCAAAAAAATAGGAACTGGAAGAAAAAAAAACATTTCAGACATTTCAAATGCCAATAATTACAAGCAACAAACTCGAGTAATCAGGCATCTGTCTGTAATAGTTGAAAGTTAACTATTGCAATTTAGTTAATAACATCAGTATAATTAGCGTGATTTGGCTCTTCTACTAAGTTCGCCGACTTTGGTAGTACTATGCCGCAAAAAGAGTCTCTTGAACTCGAAACACCTAATATTAAAAAATCAGTGGCTGGCTTCACTGAAGTATTAGGTATATTGGACGCTACAGCTGTCGCGGGTTACCTATACCCCGTGTGAAACATCAAGTGCAACGCTGTGAAGGCTACGGAAGTATCCGAAAAAAAAAGAGAGAGAGAGGTGTATCACTGCGCTGTTGTGTGGCCGTCTGCATGGTGAAAATTTTTCGCATTGCTTTTTTCATCACAAGTTGCATTTCGCGTGACTTTGAATGAGAAATCTCGATTTGTTCAGAGTCGCTTGAATATTATGCCGCGTTCTGAAATGAACTGCATGCATCTGTTCATTTGATGCGTACCGGGTTAATGTGAAATGTCCGAAATCTGTTGTCAGTGAGCTCGCACCGGCTTCTGGTCAGCAGCGGCGGTATTCTTCCAGATTCTGCAGCATTGCGACTATAATTTTCAGATGCAAACGAGAGATTTATGTGAAAAGATGGCGTTCATTCGTTGGGTTTAATTAATTAAACTAGCACAGTGGTGACTGCTCCGCCGTGGCCCGATTAACAAGTGGTCGTCTGCAACTTTCGGCTTCGCCGTTTCCGAGAACCCACTCCGTTGTGGGCCCCTCTTAAGGTACCTGGCATGTTATGAATTCTTCCGTGCAACCGGTTAGCGGCGGATCCAGTCTTCGTGAAAAGAGTCTGGGACTGACTTTGGCACTGTGCTGTAAATAGGCTAAAGGACTTGGCGAGAGCAATTATCTTTTACTGATCGTAAAGTTCAGACGGAAGATGTCTGTTAATTTAGAAAGCTGATTTATCATACATGAGCGCAGAAAACACATTCTCAATTCTTGAATCGCCTATTTTCTGATTGTATATATGCAACATTCTTGTGCATATCTGCAATTTCTTGTCTTTGTTAACATATTTTTCGTTCCTAAGCGAAGCGCGTTTTCCTTTCTCATTGAAAAGAGAGGTCTATGTGGCAAAAAGATGTATATATAAACTGATGGGTCAAATTATTTATACACACACCACATCAATATGGCCTGTTTTCCCATGTTAAGTGTTAAATTTAGAACGTATAGTCTTAATTCACACAGTGACAGAAAATAGTACTGCCTCAAGAGTTAAAGATTTGTAGTCGTGCACAAATGTATATGAAGGCAATACAAAGGAAAGTCAGCTTGTCTCGATTTCCCTGCTCTCCAAGAAGAGCACAGGCTGCTTTGGCAGAATTTTCATGCAGCCATGCAAAAAGAGTTCCGAGCTGTGGGAGCGCCAAGTAAGAATGCAGTAAAAGTTGTACAACACTATGAGAGAATATTTCGAGAGAGCAAGCAATAAATGAGACAGGACAATAAAAAATGTTGGCCACGCAGTGTTTGCGAGAAATGGTTTATTCGGAAACACCCAGTGGCATGGATCACATTACATACAAATTAAAAGGACACGTTCAGTGGAGTTACAGCAACACACAATCAGTCAAGGGCTCCAAAATTGGAAAAAAAATGCGCAGGCCATCGAACAACATTATTTCATACGAGAACCTGACCAATGTCAGGACAGGGTTCAAAAAGCAGTGCATTTTCAGTCAAGAAAACCAAATTCCTGGAACATGTAAAGTCCGCATCGCCCTTGTGTAGAGCGCTCGAGCACTGCATACCTGGTAACAAAAAGTGAAATTAAAGAGCAGCCCCTCATTTTTTGGCAAAATGGTCACGTGTACTTTGTTTGCTGTTATATCAGGCACTGCTTCAGCTAAACTGTTTCTTCTGGAACCTAGCAGCTGCAACAAGATCTGGATTTGTTTCCACGGTAGTACACCACCCGAGCGCTCTACACAAGGGTGACGCAGACTGTACTAACAAAAACATGACTCGAAAAAAAACAAATTCACACTGAACCGAGCAAGAGCCAGCTTGAAATCATTCACACCTCCAAAAATAACATACAGCACTGGCTACCTCAACACTGGCACTGCAGCATTGCATAACATGTAGGCTTGTTCTTTTGAAAGCCGAATTGATTCGGAGTGATAATCTTTAGGCGGCCTAAAAATGCGGAAAGCCTCCTGTAGATCAAACGTTCGACAACTTTCGAAAAACACTCAATATAGATATTGGCCTATAGTTGTTTAGGTAACTTCCCTCTCATTTATGCATTACCGTCACTCGTGCAACCTTTAGTTCTTCAGGGAAACAGCCGTCACTCAGAATACAATTACAAATGTGCGACAACGGTGCTGCAGGAACACCAGCTACTACTTTCATTGGCAAGGCTTTAATATCATCAGGGCCAGCTGATCTGGAGCTTTTTAATGATTCAATAATCTCCTTAATTTCAGCATCACCGGAAGGTGCTAAAAATATTGAATGTTCGACATGTCTGTTTATGTATTTTGTTTGCTCGGGTAACAACCCAGCAATTGTTTGCCTGTTACCACCTGTGAGAAAATGTTCATTAAAGTTTTCACATAGCTTCAGCCCTGATGTTATTTTGCCACATATGTTTATGCTAGACGGAGCAGTATCCATCCTTCGAGCATTTGAAAGTTCATTAAAAACCTTCCAGAACTTATGTGGCTGGTCAATATTTTCAAATTTACTGTTCTGATAGGCATGTTTAGCTTTCTTGATCTGAGAATTAACTTTATTGCAGAATTTTTTAAATTCCTTGAATTTTGATTGGTCTTTTGTCTTAAGGTAATCTTCAAAGAGCTTGCTTCTTTGTCTTCTTTTGCGATAAACATTCGCTAAAAACGACGGTTTTCGTGCTTTTTTTAGGTTTTTTCCAATAGCATAATGGAAAAGCTTTATCAAATAGGTCCCTAATTGTACCATATAGGGCAGAAAAGCTTTTCCGTGCGTCACTTTCACAAAACACGCAAGACCAGTCTGCCTCAAGAGTAAGGGTGCTAAAAGTGGATAACGTGCTTTGATTAATTTTTCTGGCTTTATACCCTTGTGCAGCCAGCTGTCTTGAGACATGACCTTCTAATATACAGAACAAAGGTAGATGGTCACAGTTTCCAGACACAAGTGCACCGGAGGCGGTGTTCCCTCTCTCGTATGTAGCAAAGAAGATATCAGTCATAGTTTCAGAAGTGTCAGTTATTCGCATGGGACAAGCAATAGTATTACTGAAGCCATGACAAATCATCATTCATAAAAAGTCACTCTGAGATTGCTAGGCACTTGTAAATCAATATTGATGTCTCCAACAACAATAGCCTTTCCATCAATTTGGGATAAATTCATTAAAACTGTGTCTAAATATTCAATGAAGCAGGGTATTTTCCCTTCTAGAGGTCTGTCGACAAGTACCACAACTGCATCATTACATCTTAAAGTGATTATTTGATAATCACTGTTAAGTGTAGAAAACTCCTGTAGCACAGTGCATTTCAGCCCAATCCTAACATATATAGAAACGCCACCACCTTCCCTGTCCTTTCTAAAGAAACCAAAATGGCTATAACCGTCAAAAGTATGTACATAAAATTCATTAGCAAACCAGGTATCCGTAACACATAAAATATCAAATTTGAGGGCAAGGTCATCAAGGTCATTATTCGAGCTGTTCGACCTTATTCATTAGACTGCGACAATTCAGTGCAAGTATAGAAAACGATTTACGCGTCCACTTCTCTGAGATGTACCGATTAAAGTATTCATAGTCACACTTCGTTCTGTACAGAGCCCGTACCATAAGCAGCTCTTGAGAAGTACAAAAAATAACGAGCAGATGAGGCCACACGTGAAGCTATTTCTTTCTAGCTTTCTGGCCCGTCCCCGTTGCCCCTGGACAACCGAGGCTTTGCCGTCATGCGACCGATATCGCCTACATTTCAGATATGCAAGATAGGCGTTGACTCGCCTCGACGCACAAGAATCTTTTCATTCCCGGTCCAGACAAAGTTCCAGCCTACTTCTTTCTCTCGCAGATGCCGCGGTGGCTGAGTAGTAATTGCGCTCGGCTGCTGGCTTGAAAGACGCGGGTTCAATCCCGGCCGCGGCGGTCCAATTTCGATGAAGCGAAATTCTAGAGGCCCGTGTAGTGTGCGATGTCAGTGCACATTAAAGAACCCCAGGTGGTCGAAATTTCCGGAGCCCTTCACTGCGGCGTCTCTCATAGCTTGAGTCGCTTTGGGATGTTAAAACCCCCCATAAAACAAAAAAAATCTTTCTTTCGTAAGATAGCAGCGCCTAACAGTTGCTTATTCTTTCCAGTCAGGTGCTTGTCACGAACACTGTCTGGGTATTGCCTGATAAGCAAAGGTCTTCTGTAGTAAGGCGATTTTTCCTTGCCTTAGCCAAAACAGCATCGCGTTTGAAACGGCGTGTGAAACGAACAGTTACATTCTTGTTGCTGGATTTTGGCACATCAACTTTGTGGCACACATCGATGTCAGCATCTTTAATCTCCTCTCTGAGTTTTTTTTTCCTATTTCTTTCACAGCTGCCACTTCATCGCAGTCATTCGGTAGTCCCCTATTTGCAAACTATTGAGTCTCTCATACTGTTCAAGTTCATCTACTCTCTCTTGCTGCCTTTTGTTTTCCATTTCAAGCTCCTTGTTTTTTGTAGTAGTTTCATCATAGCGATCTTTATTTCTTTCACGTCCTGTTGGATTTCAGTTACACTGTCGCAGTGGATTTGTCTCCACTGTATTTTTCTGCAATTAATCTTCCAAAAACTGCACACACTGATGCTGTGTAACACTAAACATATTTTAATTGGAAAAAGTACTATTTTCCCTCTCTTACAAATTCTACTTCTATACAGACACTTAACAGAACCACACACCACAACCACCGCCGCCACCACCACCGCCGCCACTACCACATCCTCCTCGGCCACCACCAAGTCCTTCACATCCACCTCAACACCTACACTACAAGTTACTGCCTGACACAATTTGATGCTAATGAGCACGAGCTTTTACACACAAGAGTGATCACAGCATGCCGATGGGTCCGCTCTCTTTCCTCAGTACACTGATCAACACGCACACAACCTCATGCACACATATTTTCACTTTTCCACCCACACATGCACAAAGGTGACCACAGCATGATGATGAGTCATCTCTCTCTTCTCAGTAGCATGTATATTACACATCCATTCGAAGTCAAACAAGTTCCTCTATGCCACTTATATCTTCTTCACTGAAATGAGTGCTCGACTCATCAGAAGAGGAGTTGCAAAAGTCACCAATGCTGAAGGCAACCTGTTCAATTTCAGCGTCGGCAATCATATCGCGTTGCCATGCTTCAGCCTCAACTTGCTCCACATGAACACAACAGTTTTGCTAGTTTTCCAGGCTTACAGACTCCAGTGCTTCAGGCAGGAGCTTTTCCACTTTAGCCAAAGTGAAACATTTCTAGCGACTTGCGATGTATCCCTTCACCTGGCTCCAGACAAGTTTAGTGTGAATGAACTCGCAGTGGTATGGTGGCAAACGAAGCACTTCGTGGCCATGGGTAGCTACCAGGTTGTCGGTGTGGTACACAACGCTCGGTGTCATTACCTTTTGAGAAAGCTCCAGCAGTTCTGCCCTAACAATTTCCTGTGACCACGGAACACCTTTCTTTCTAAGCCAAATCTGGTAGTGTTTTTTTATTAAAACAATAGTAAAAAGGAAGGAAAAGTTTTTGCTAGTGCCAGCATCTGCCATCGGTACTGAAGCACCTGAGCTGGGGCAGCGGAAATGAAGGATAGCAGGCAGAATGGAGAAATTAAATGAAAGAGGTGAGGGGACAGGAAGAGAGGATAGGGGGACAAGTAATATATACAAACTATTTACACAATAAGATGTGTCCAGGTTGTGCACGTGATTAGATCATTTTATAGGAATTAAAACGCACGCGCACAGCACTGTGTTGGCTACAAATGGAGTTGGGCGTCCAGTTATTAATCGTTCAACGTAGAACTCGCGGAGCGTTCGGTCACTGTGTGTAACTACCTGATGGAGAACAGACGAGACTTCAAGCACGTGTGTTTGAGGAATGCACAGAGGCTCACTAAAGTTTGTTCACGAGTGCGCGCACAGCCCTGCCGCCACAAATAGCGTCTTGATGGAGTCTGGTAGTATGCCCTGCGCCCTATAGGCCGCAAGCATATCGCGACGAGCATCAGCGAACGCTGCACAGTGAAGGAGCAGGTGCTCTAGTGATTCCACTGCATCGCATCCGTCACACGCATCACTCGTCGCGGTTCCGTGACGCTCCCGTCGTTCCCCGGGCCACACGCAGCCAATACGCGCGCGGAGGATCATTACACGTTGTGACCGTGTAAGTGCACGACAGCCAGTGACACTGTCGATGCGCTCACCTCCCGCGATGCGTGGGTCGGGGTGCTGCTTTCGGAGATGGTCGTGGATGGCCACACGCACGTCTTCCCGCACAGGGGGCAGATCGGTGGCAGGTAGTTGGTGTGCAGCGGTCGCGAGGTCGTCAGCTTCTTCGTTGCCGGCGATGCCGCAGTGACCGGGCACCCACTCTGCACGCACGGCACATCCGCTCTGCGCGAGGCACTCGATGCGCGAGCGAATTTCCCGCACTAGTGGGGTACCGCGGCCTTTAGATTGCAGGCGGCTGAGGGCGGCGCGGAAGTCGCACAGCAGAGCACTTCTGGGCGGCGGAGGGTCGAGGGTGAGCAGCAGGTCCAGCCCGAGCCGGATCCCCATCAACTCCGCCGTGGTGGAGGAGCTCAGGAAGGTTGCGTGTTGCTGGCTGTGCAGTCGCAGGGCGGGGATAGTAGCCGCCGCTGCAAGGGCGCAGCTGTCGCGGGCCACCGAGCCGTCGGTGTACATGTGGAGATGGTCCTGGAGCTCCTGGTGTATGACGGCTGTGGCCAGCTGCTGCACAGCACAGAGGGGTGTGCTCCGCTTTCCCGCAATGCCGACGATCTCTCGCTGTACCTCCGAGGCAGCAGGCCAGGGCGCGCATTAGCCGTAAGGGGGTAGCCCTTGTGTCAATTACTCATACTCGAGCAGCGCCGCGCGCCCATTCGTGAGCGCGGGTGCGAGCGCATACGCTGCAGCAGCGAGGCGCCGTCCGGTGCGCGGCGAAGCCGGTCGATGTGATTCAGTGCCCTGCGTGCTGCTTGGAGTTCAAGTGGCCACGGTCTTGCCTCGGCCAACGTTGCGGCGCACTGCGAGTATTTGGGCAGGCCTAGGCACACGCGCAGGGACTTGCGGTGCTGGAGCTAGTTCCTTCCAGCACGGCTTGAGCACCGTGACGAGCGGCAGCGCATAGAACACAGCCCCAAAAGCTGTGGCATTGTATAGCAGCTGAGCCAAAGCTGAATATCAGCTTTGCGCGTAGACTTGGTATGTGCTTTTTCAAGAGCCACGCTATGATATGGAGCATTGTCCATGACGACAATGCTATTGGCCGGAATGTTTGGCAAAAGCTTGTCAGTGAACCACTTCTCAAAGTAGTTGCCATCCATCTCAGGGTGGTAGTCAGCGTGGTCTCCCTTTTTTGCTCGGCAGAAGTCAGCAGCGTCTTGCACGAATGCTGTTGTACTGCGTCCAGCATGTACTAGGATCAAACGTGCCCCTTTGCCCGAAGGCGCTGCCATTCCCATTGTGAAACTTTTCAAGAAGGCATCCTGAGATGACTTCACAGCCTTGTCCTGCCAGACGTATACTTTTGTGTGCCCTGCGTTGACCCAGGTTTCATCTAGGTAGATGATGCACCTGTAAATGCGAGGCAACCGAGATCACGAGTTAATGCTTCTAAGTAAACAAACACACTGCAGCATGTAAGTAGGCAACGCACTGAAACACACTGCTGACCACTGTCTCACAAACAGCCGATCTAAGACAATCGAGAAAAATAATTATCCGGCTTTATTGCTTCCTTGTTCGGTCTTATATTTCACGCCCAGGCGGCATTTGGTAGCCACTTTATATTCACTGTATGTTTGTAAAAGGTACTTGACTAATTTGGCAACATTTGAAATTTCTTGACTTGCGGCTACTGCGAACAAACATTGCCAACGTTCGCAGCAGTAGCGCCAGTAACTCGCACCACCGGAGCAACGGGCAGCGTACAGTGGGTGTTCATTCGTTCCTACGGTGACGACGAGATGGCACTACCCATTGCAGTGCTATGACATTTTTGGCAGTTTTGTTGTTTTTGCTTGCTGCACCAATTGGAATTTAGCTTTTAAATCTGACCCACGCAGACACGTGCCCAACCCAAACATAGCGCAAAACTGGCCGTGAAACGTCACCTCATCGCACAAGGTACGATACTGAAGCAACACTCAGTGTTACGACTACGAGGTTGCAACGCTAACATCAAGCTCTATATGAAGTCAGTCTAAACGGGCTGCGTAAGAAAATAAGCAAGGAACGACTCGTACCTGCCCTGTCCTCGGAATTCTTTGATCGCCCGCAGGTACCTGCGACGCCAGACAATGATATCACTTCACTCGATCAGAGCAAGGCTCCGTTTTCTTTTTTCAAATGTGAATACGACGTCCTTTATCAACCTCCACAACGTCGTTTTCTTGAAATTCGGCAGGTCATCGTCCTCACTGACAGCCTTTAGCACACTGTCCAGTGTTGGGACTTCCTCCTTCGCGTACATACTGTGCACTTTCAGACCTATGGCATGTACCGTGAAGCTGTCATTCTCGACTGTTCGCGAGCTTGAAATCTCCACGTCGCGAGGACTTTTCTTCGGAGACGCCAAAGGCCCACACAGACGCTCCGCCTTGGTTTTGGCAACGGCACGGGGAGATACTCCGGTATCCTCGCTCGAAGTACTCAGTGCTTCCCGAACAGACTTCTCCGGAAAACGGGTCCTGGTACGGGAGTACACATTTGCAATTACTTGCTTGGCGTGCCTTGAGAGCTTGGATGTACGAACCTTCGAGAAAATGCGTACAGGAGAGGTGGTCGCAGCCGGTGTGCTGGGCGCCATTTTCTCAAAAGTGAAAGGGAGCCAGAAAAGTAAACACGACGGCCAGGGTTGCGGGGACAGCGAAAACGTGAAATGGAAAAAGACGACAAACGCAAAATACAAAATCACGGATCTCGATCGATTCGCTCACAATAAGAGCGTTTTTTGTAACGCTGATGACTAATGTGTTATATACGAAGCCTGTCGGCAAAGCATTTGTTATTTTTTGCTCACCACAAGCAATGCACTATTTTCTGTCGCGGATGCAGGCAGCGCAAAGAAGAGCGCTAGCTTTGGCACCGTTGTACATGATGTTTGAAACGGAGTATAGTTCAGATAGCCTTAGCATTATTTTCGCCCCGGCCTTATTCGTTTTTAGGAGGTTCAACGCATACCAGCATGAGTTTGTAAAGGTCGCATCTCGCGCGCCATCTCTTGGCTGAGCGGTTTACTATTTGGCACTTTTTTATTCTGGCGGCCGTCGCATGGCAGCGCCACTGAACCAGTCAGTTGCGTAACGTGGCCACACCAGCTGACTAATGCGAAAATTTTGCTCGCGCCTAGTTTTGCTCAAGCCGCCCGATTTTAAAGCGGAAGCTCTATTCCTGAAGTACATTCCCAGAGAACAGCTCGTTCCGTCAATTTCACCTTCAAGCTCAGACAAAGGTAAGGCCCCCCCCTCGGGACGAACGGCGAAAGTACGAGGGAGTAAGAAAATTGTGCGGCCGGTGGTGCACCTTTCACATCTGCTGGAGCGAACTGCACCTACCAATGGGGAACTTGGGCTAAAGTTTACGGTGCCGATTGCAGTGCCATAACACACTGCCTAGTGAGAAGAGCAAGCAGTTGTGGGTAGTACTATTAGTACTTTTCCGCGCCACCTTCAGGCGCATATTGACGTGAGCCTCCGCCCTCTGTCGAAGACGCACGTGCCGTGCATCAGCTATCTGGGCTACGCCGAGAGAAGCTAGGCAATGAATGCTGTCAGCCAAACTCGGGTATCTAATCGCACGGAATGTGTTCTCGCGTTTGCAGCGGCCCAAGCGGCTGACAAACGCAGTTTTCAATCACCGAATGGAACAGTTGCCGTGCCACCTTGGCAGCGCAGGTTCCCCATAGATGGAGCTGGCGCCCAGTACTTTTATACGGTCGATATTCTGCTGTTAGCAGACAGCCAGGATGATTTGCGAACTCTGGTTAATTGCTGTGGAGACGAAGAAGGCACTGTAGGTTTAAGTTTTAGCGCAAATTAGTCAGCAGGTGTTATGATTTTCAACGATACAACTTATCAGGTGCTTACAAGGCCATCGAATACCCCGAGTAGCCGAATACAAATATCTCGGCGTATGGGTAAACAAAGGGCATATGTACACGGAAAAGCACAAACGGCCTCTCATAGCAAAAGGGCGAAGAAATGTCGGAATAATGAAACATAGGCCATTATAGGCGTACAACAAATGTGAAGTATTTAGAGGTATTTTGAAAGCAATAATGGCGCTGGGGCTCACTTCCGGGAACACGGTTCTGGGCTTAAAGGCAGAAGTTCAGTCGAGGTTAGAAGTCGATCAGAGAGCGGTTGGAATATTAGCACTAGGTGCCCACCGGAAAACCACAAACGAGGCAGTACAGGGGATATGGGCTGGGTATCGTTCGAGGCACGGGAAGCTTAGAGTAAAATACTATACGAAGAACGCCTGAGGAAATTGGACGATAACAGGTGGGCAGCTAAGGTATTTAAGTACCTATACAGAAAGAGCACTGACTAACACTGGTGGGAAAGAACTAGAAAGATAACCGGTAAGTATGGCAGACACTGCGACGGAGAAAGAAAGAGCATTAAATGACAGAATAAAAACACGGAAGGTGAAAATTGGATAAATGCAATGGAAAATAATCATAGTGCAGAACTATATCGATACTGGCACATCAGCAAGGAAGCGTTTTATGATAACTCTAGAGGCAGTGCGCTACTCTTTGAAGTTTGGTCTTGGAACGCGCAGCTACAAAAAGAAATTTAATGAAGAAGATCACACGTAAGCTGTGTGTGGTATCTCTGTTGAAACAATAGAACACCTAATAATAAAATGCGATGGCATCCATCCCGATGTCGATGCAGGCACAGTCACTCTTCCTGAGGCCCTACGGTTTTAAGATAACATTGGTCATTTAAATAAATCGGCGGTGGAAATTAGTAAAAAGCGATTGGAAGATTGGTGGCTCAAAAGCAGAGAGGTGACATGAGGTTAGAATTGTAGGAAGACGTATTTAAAGAAAATGGCGAGCTTTAATAACTTCTAACACCGTTAAACAAAAATAAAGGAAAAAAGCTGACCATTGTGGCAACCGCCATCACCCACTTTCAAAAGGGACGCTCCTAGCTTCAATCCATCCATCAATCCATGCATTTACTCTGCCCAAGAAAAGGTGCTCTGAGTCGTGGCTAAAATCAAGACAAGAGTGAGATTGGACAAGTCATGGCTGGGTGGGGTGAGCCACTGCCCGATTTAAAGGGTTCAGCCTCATCCATCCATCCATCCATCCATCCATCCATCCATCCATCCATCCATCCATCCATCCATCCATCCATCCATCCATCCATCCATCCATCCATCCATCCATCCATCCATCCATCCATCCATCCATCCGTCCGTCCGTCCGTCCGTCCGTCCGTCTTTCCATCCATCCATCCATCCATCCATCCATCCATCCATCCATCCATCCATCCATCCATCCATCCATCCATCCATCCATCCGTCCGTCCGTCCGACCGACCGACCGTCCGTCCGTCCGTCCGTCCGTCCGTCCATCCATCCATCCATCCATCCATCCATCCATCCATCCATCCATCCATCCATCCATCCATCCATCCATCCATCCATCCATCCATCCATCCATCCATCGATTGGGCTAGCGGAAACCCGCGCACCAAGGGTGGTTTCCGTCGTTATTATCCGAGATTCCGAAATTTTCCGAGAATTATTATGAGATTATTTGATAAGCAAAATCTCCGCAAAGCAATAGTGTCGTCCTTGACAAACCACGAAAAATCGAGCTGTCGGTTTAGCGCGTTCTTCGGCCATGCCACTGACGACTACGCTCTCGCGTAAAACAAGCGCGTTTACGTCATTTTTGACGTAAGAGAAAAGGCGAATGTCAAATTGGCTGCAGAACGGAACGTGTGAGGTCGCTAGGCTTAGCAGCACTGGCTGGGCGCTGCCGCGAATTCCTCAAATGAAGTCAAAGCATTGTTGATTTTCGAAGGTAAAAGGCAGTGCACAAAAAATATTTGGGCCGATAGCTGTTTGGCTATTGAAACAGTCCAGTTCAACATAAAATAAAATACACCAAGCAGCCGTAATCAGCAAAATAAATTAAATGAAAAAAGAAACCAAAAACAGGGAATGAAAAATGTCTCGGAACAAAATACGCACTTGAAATAACAGTTCATAATAAAGCAATTAAAAAAGGCGGGAAAAGAAAAACCACAGAGCGATAAGCAACAGGAAAGAAACGTTCACAAAGATCTACAAACCATTAAAAAAGATAGAGGTGAGGGCTCTTACTGGTTGCTAATAGAAAAAAAAACTTGCAGCACGACTTCAAGTTATTTGCAAGCTTCACATTAAGACACTGGGTTGCAGACTTTTACGCCGGAAAATTGAATTAAGCGTTCCCCGTATACATTGCGACAGGCAGGCAAACTAACATTTTCATTTAATGCAGGTACTGTGTTACGGTATGGCAATAAGAAAGAACTTAGTGTTAGAGTAGTATTGGCATTAATATTATTATTTACCAATTTACACACAGTTTGTAATTAAGAAGATTAAGAACTTTGCCGGTACACGGTGGGCGCAGCTGGCAAAGGACCGGGTTAATTGGAGACATGGGAGAGGCGTTTGCCCTGCAGTGGGCGTAGTCAAGCTGATCATGGTAATGATGAGTGTTTGTAATTAAGCACAGATTGAAATGATAATACGCGGTGCTCCTTAAATATACAACTGCAGCTATTGTTTGAAGACGCAAGGGCAGTTCCTTTAATACTTTCTTAAGTAGTCTCCCTATAGGAATTAAGTAGGTTTTCTATGTTTCTATAGTTTCTATGGTTTTCTAGAAAAGAAAAGCTAGGAGTACCTTAAACCTATATAGTCCCTAAAGGCAGAAGAAAGCGGACTTTATAAAGCTCTTCGCCGGGGCGAGCAGGCTTGCCAGGCAGAACACCCTACTTATAGCGGGAGACTTTAACGCTACGAGCCCGAGCTGGGGCTACCCCAGAGACGAAAAGAAGGGTAGTAATATCTGCGTAGCTGCAGAAAGCATCAGATGCGAGCTCCTCACAGACGAAAATCAACCGACTAGGCAGGGTAACAGCGTCAGCCCAGACACATGTCCCTACCTAACCATTGTCAAAGGAGAAAAACAAGCGGAATTAGAGAATCTGCTAGAAAACCTTGGCAGCGACCATCACATCATAAGAATAAGCACCACAGCAGATAACGTCAAGAGAAAAATTGGCACGGCCCGCCTCACGGACTGGGAGGCCTTTAGGCACCACTTCCGGCAACTGGAGGGCAACATCACCTCGATAGGAGAGTGGTGCCAACAACTTAAACAAATACAGGAAATGTATACCAAGGAGGTAGATCGTACAGAAGAAGCACCAGAGGTGAACAAGTGGCTACTCAGGCTATGGGAGGCAAGACGCGGTCTTACTAAGAGGTGGAAGAAAGAGAAATTTAATAGTAAGCTAAAGAAGAAGATAGCCGAGGTAACATCCCAAGCAGAAAAGTATGCAACACACTTAGCCAGGCAAGGGTGGCAACAGTTCAGCACTTCGCTGAATGGAACACTCAGCACGGCTAAAACGTGGCGTATTCTAAAGGCTCCCATGGATCCTACCAAGACTAAAGCAGAGAGCGGAAAAGCCATACAGAGACTTGTGCATCAATATCAAGGAACAGATGAGCAGCTCCTCGATGAAGTCAGAACCAAATGCTACGGCACAGATGAGCCCAAGGGCTACGAAGGAAACTACGTTGGAGAAGAAAATCCAGATATGGACAAGCCCATCACCGCATCAAAAATTTCTTGTTAGATGATACTCATGAAGCATCCCAGCTATACTGCGACTTTATTGTAAAGCTATGTAATTGTAAAGCTATGCAAATGGCGAGAACAGTTCTCTATCTGGTCATCCACTTTCACCAAAACCTTACATGGAGCAACCATATCATCTACCTCTCTATAAAGATAAGGGCCATTGCGGCTATGATGTATCACCTTCGTGGCAAATCTCCGCTTCATCTTAGATGACTGATCTATACAGCATTAGTAGAACCTGTTTTAAAGTACGGCATTACTCTATATGGCAACTGCTCCGAATACAAGAAAGAAGTATTAAATGTTATCCTCGGCCGCCAATTGTTCGGCCGCCACCAAGTCACGTAAATCATGGCCGTACCCGGCATCTCGACCAATTGATAAAAAAACTTAGCAAGCGTGCCGCGTATTGCTTGCGTGTTTTTTTATCATACGGCTTACTTTTACGAAAACCTTCGCGATAACCATCTGCTGTGAACCAAAATTGTTGAAGCAGGGCTAGTTTTCCCTTATCATAGCCCATTGAATCTGTGGGAGAGAATCGACCGAACACACGGAGAGCCTCCCCAGTCAGACATACTGAGTGCTGTAGCACATTTTTCCTTGGGCCAGCTGTGCCCTTCTGCGATACGCTCAAAACGTTTGAGTTACGCATCCAAGTCATCCCTAAGATCGTCCGAAGGTGCCCTCAACTTGTGTGAGCTAACCGCTGTTGAAGGTGCGGCTTCCCGATTACTGTCACAGAAATTGGGCAAAACATTTGTGCGCTGAGCACGAAATAACCGTTTGCTACCCTACGAGAACAATTTGCTTCCCCTTCAAAATAAAATATCGATGATAATGCGCGACGCTTAAAGCGGCGCATTAATACGAAAACGACACAGAGTTTGAATTTCCAACGCACTTTCCAGTGTCGATTCTTGCCATCATCAGAGCTTCGTATGAAGCTGAGAACGCGGTGGGAGCACGCTAGTGCTGCCTTAAAGGAGCTACATTTAGTAAAAGGTGAGCAGTGCAAGCAGCGCAGCATCTGAAGTTTGGCTTCTGAAATTAAACTAGTGAGATTCATGACAGCTACACCGGTATCAAGAAAGCACGGATAGCAAATGACGCGCCACCTCGACGAGCTCGACCGAACCAAGACGGAAACCGGAAGCTGTGGGAGCGACGTTTCCAGACTTCCAAGCAGTTTGCATATCGGGTATTGTATGTGAGGATAGTTAATGAATTTAACGAGAGCTTCTCTTACCTTCTTCCCCTTGTAACAGCACTTCATCCTGAGAGTCGCCAGTCAGAGGCTCCTAAAATGGAGCTTAATGCTTCATGATTTTACCTTAGCCCGGACAGTGAAGTGGAGCTTGCGACCACTGTATTAGCATTAAAGAACATCTCATCAGTTGGTTATGATGACATACTGGCATACTGGCTAGTTTCATAGTTGGCATAGATAGATTGTAGTTGCGGTTCTGCACCCGTCTGTGTTGTTTCTTTCTTTCTGTCTTTAGTCGCTGTTCCACGCAATATACATGGATTTTTACTGAAGAGAACACACATAGCTGGAAACTCTGGACATTATTTACACGTCAGCACACGCCGTCAAGGTTCAGCCATCGTATGAGGGCCAGAACTCGTCTCTTTGCCGTAGAACGCTTAACTTTTGCGTGTTGCGGTAAATCTAGCATCTGGAACTAACTAGCCCAGCTGTTCATTTTGAGAAAGTGTGCTCCACCTTAAGGGAGTCTCCTAACATCGTACTAAGCAGCTATTCCGTTCAGCGACATCGTTGTAATAACCTGCTCCAAATGAACGATGCATTTTGTAGATTTTCCGCCTGGCTGTTTAGTGCCTTTTCAAAGCGTTTTGCAGAAACGAGGTCGTTATTTCTAGGTCGTTATTTCTAGTCTCATATGATGGTACCGTGCCGGCATACTATGATTGTAACCGAAGCCAGTCATCGCCATGGCACAACACCAAGATGAAACGTTTGAACAAAAACAAATACAAAAATATTTATTCCACTCTGCTAAAGGAATGAGCAATCACTGCTCGTTGGAGATCATTACATTGCTGAAAAGAGATCGAATCGCTTCCTAGCAGAAAAGCATTCCTTCTAGTCATCGGTTCTGCAGCCATGATAAAAAAAATTTAAACAAACTGTTACCAGCAGAACTATATTATAACTATACCACCAAGAGAATCGCCACACATAGCGGGTATCTCAGAGAGATCTTATACATCCTGGCTGTGAAGTTTTTTCTACAATGTAAAATGGCAGTGGGCTTAAAGCAAAAACATCAACCATTGGCCAGGATAATTATTTCTTTCAATGCAGAGGTCACCGGAGATCTAAAACTGAATGTAGGAAACGGATAAGTTTCTGCCCCATGGGACAACGGTGATTGGTCTGCTTTTACAGTGAGAACTGTTAAGCGCCTACTCCGGGGTTCTGCGTCGCAGTTGTGGTATGCCGTAGTAGTCACTGGCGTAACCGGCGCGGGGTGTTACAGTGCAAGGAGAAGGGAATGACGTGCATGGAGGAAAGCGCGGCCGGTGGGCGGTTGCCACCTGGAATTTCGGAAGGTGGCTATTGTGGAAGTTGGATGATATCGCTAGTAAGGAGGAATCCCCAACCGGAGTATACGATCACCGTGGAAAGAGGAGGGTATGGCGAGAACGTAAGGAGGCACGGCCGATGCCTGGTTGCCACAGAAGCCATCCAGATGGGTAGTTACCACTTAAGGAGGACACGAGAGTCGAAAAACGAGCAGGCGCAGAAAACTTAAGTGCTGTAGAGCTGTATAGATATCAAGTCGCGCTCATGACATCTTGCTCAATGTAATGTAAAATATAAATACCTTTACAGCTGCCGCTGAACCTCGTGTTGCACAGCGGTAACCAATGTTCTTAACAGTTTCAGTTCCGGAGCTCCGTATACTCGCCGCTTGCTGGCATGCCTATCGTGGACGTCGCTGAAATTAACGGCGCTGCAGTCGCGCTTTTCGACACATCTCGCGCGTCGCCCGCGACACCCTTGTAAAGACGGGCGGCGCCACGCCCATACCTGCCGGTAAATGAAATTTTTTTTTCAGCCGTAAGAATGTGGCATAACTGCTGTTGAAACATGGCGAAAAGCTGTTCCGCTTGGAGGGCACAAGGGTACAACTACTGGGGTTGGGGCGAACGATATTTGAACGAGGCACTAGGCGAGGCGCGCTTCGGTGTCTATCGTGCCAACCTTATCGTGTGTGTCACTATATATATGTTTTTTTTTGTGTGGTTATAGCACTTTACACCAATAAGAATCGATTGCAAAACTGTTTCAGTGCGCAAGTATTGAGCTGTGTTCGGAACGACCTATCATACACCGTGCGGCCGAATCTCTGCAGCGAAAGAATCTTCTGTTTCTTGTGTTCATTAGGTTCGAATAATTGAACTTTATATGAACAAGGAAAGACAAACTAGTTTAGATATTTTATTGTACAGTTCTTTTACGGCGCTTTGTTCGTTGAACTGCGCCATGCTTAAAAACTACTAATTTATCGGGCTCTTGGGAGGAATTTAGTTTAAATGTCAAACGCTTCCATTGAAAGAGAAAAAACATCATGCTGCAAAATGCGTTCCATTTATGGGTGCTTAAAGCAGTTTTGCTCTCTTTTTCTCTGACTGCATTTGAGCAGTTACCAACTTTTCAGAGTTCATTTTCCTGGAAAAAAGTGCATCCTCTTGATAAGGTAAAACTTGGTCACTTTAGCAGTGACTTCTTTGCAGTGAACATCACAACTGACTACAGGCACAGAAGACTCTTCAAGCCTGTCTAGTACCCCCCAGAACAGGTCACCAAATACAACGTGTTTCTCAAGGGCTTTGTGAACAATGCTCTTCATCTTCTTTATGACTGTGTACAGCCTTGGCGACGCCTCGCGAATGCATCCTGGCTTAAACGACCGCAGGTCAGTCAAGTCCCTCTGAACAACATCACTTGGGCTGGCGTGTTCAGGAGCAGCCGTCAGCTTGACCTAGCAGTCCTTATAATGCATTGCCTTAGACACTGGCGTAGCCAGAAATTTTGTTCGAGGGGTGGGGGGGGGGGGGGGGGGGAGGGGGGGGGGAGGGGGCTCATGTAGTAGCGCGGCCTCCTGATAGAATTTGTGGAAGGATCAAACGCAACAATAATAACTGCATTGCAATTACCATTGACAGTGCCATTGTGTATTAGATAACGCTACGCACTGCTAGAGACGTGAAATATGTATTTTTAAAATAAAATAATGTCTTGTAATCATGTCATACCAACTATCCCCTTATCGTTCACTTGTGGCAGACATAACTGATACTAATGCTTTCATGTTTTTGCGTATTTAATAAGTAAAGAAAATATCACACGAAGTCTCGGACTATATCGGTCCGGAACCACAAACGGAGTGCATGCCGCTGATATCAAATACGTAAAGGCCATGAAATTAGCAAAAAGAGGACAAATATTTTAATGAATGTTTGTCGTTCAAGAACCTTTACATTTTTGTACACATGCAATGGCCAGGGAAAAATCTCAATGACACTGTCCATCATTCCAGTGTACTGCGCAGCAGCAGCTGTTACTGGTCATGTATTGCGAGTAATTTGACCGAAATTTTAGTCGCAACAGCGAGCCAACGGTAGGGCCTTGAAAGTTTGTGTTCGGATGGGGCCCCTTGCGTTACATGACTACAGGTGCACGGGCGTTGCCACGAAATCCAACCCGAGTTAGCAATGTTCGCGCCAAAATGTCTTTTCTTGTCTTAAAAATACACTGTAGGTGACAAAATCCAGAATAACTTCCGGCACCGTGGTTGTTTTGATCAGCGGTGCGTGACACTTCGAAAAAATTTCGGGGTTGGCTGAAGCCCCATAAACCTCCGCCCCCCCCCCCCCCCCATGGCCACGCCCCTGCACTAAACAACCATTTCTTCTGGTCCGGCTCTTTCATAACCATGGTCGCCCTGGTCATCACTTTCACCCGAAATATAGCTTATGCTAAGAAGCTTCTTGCACAGTTTTTCTTCCACAGCATTCCTGAGCTCCTCAGCAGCCTTTGCCTTTTCTCCGAGGCTGTCCTGCAAATACAACGACACTTTCAACGGCTCCAGAACAGTTCCTTTTCACTGCATTCTTCACAGCAGTGAACTGGGACAAAAGCCTATATATCTGGCTGAACTGTATGATCGTGGGATGGTCATCATCGCCGTTAAAAGAGCGAACAATGCCAAAGAATCTCTGCAAAAAAAGAAGAAAGCAGGCGAAAAGTTTGTTAGTAATTGCACCTATTTACAACTAAATCCTCTTTAGAACAGGCTGCCGCTTATACGCTGCTACTCCAAGAAAATTGAGCTTTTTAAAACAGGCTGCCGCTTACCCAGTGAAATTTAAAATTCGTCTGAACGCCTTACCGACGTTCAGAACGTGCGCAGAATGTCAAAGGAACTTCCAGTGCCTATTGGGTTATACTCAGCACCTTGCGTTATGTTCACCATTTCGTCATTATGCACTCGTGTTACCTCCAAGGGGTCTTGGTTCAGCTTGGCCGTCAGCAAATAAGGCACACCTGTTTTGTGCAGCTCATCAATTATGTCTAAAGCCGACAGCAAGATAACTCGTAGAGATTCTGTCGTTTGTTGTGAAACAAATAGGGGCATGTTTCGTTGTTGGTGGTCGTGCTCTGTTTCATCAAGTAGATGGGGGAAGTCGTTGATGACCTGCCCGAAGAATACAATGATTAATGAGACAAATCCATGAGAAGCAATAGTGTATATCACGATGAAAAACAACTCAGAGCCCTGCGACTAAATGCATTTAGGAGACCAGACCTAGAGACATACGAAGAATGTGTGTGGTTGGAAATTCCAACGTGTGACAAATCGCACTATCTAGTCGGCTGTTAGTACTTTCCACCAAATTCTGCTCCTAACGTTTTTACCGATCATTTTTTGGATATTGGGGAAAAAATTGATTTTTTGAAGTACAAGGTTCACATCTACGGGGACTTTAATCTTCCTAAGATCGATTGGTCCACTGGTTTGGTCACTAGTGACTGCACAGCAACTCGAGAAAAAGCCGAATGTTTAATTGAGTTAAGTAATTTTCATGGTTTATATCAATTTAATACAATGAAGAACTGTGCTGGAAACATTTTAGACCTAATTTTATCTAATGTGCCTCTTTTTGGCGTGCAAGCGGTCCGTGATCCTCTTGTTCTAGTAGACAAATATCATTGCCCGTTTACCTTGTCGTTCTTCTTGTCGTTTCGTGCAGTGCGTGAGATGGTGCCAGAAAAATTTAGATACGCGTATGGCAATTACCTTAGGCTGTACAATGATCTTCTGGCCTACGACTGGTCAGAATTGCTTGAGACTGAGGATGTAAACACAGGCGTTGAGCTACTTACATCAACTGTACAAGGTATAATGAAAAAATGTATACCTCACCGTAAATCGAAGAAGTGTAGATTTCCATGCTGGTTTTCGCACGATTTGAGACATTACTTGAAGAAAAAACAGAAGTATCACAAACTCTACGTGAAATCAGAAAGTGAATATTGGTACCAAAGATATTCATTGTGCAGAAAAATTGTGAAAAAACTGATTGCACGTGATGAAGCCGACTACCACAGACTTCTCGAACGGAACTTTAAAAAGGAACCAAGCAGTTTTTGGGATTTTGTGCGCAAGCAAAGAAATGATAAGGTTAGTGCTGCTGTGATAAAGACGCGCGATGGCATCTGTTTTAAACATCAAGATGTGTGCCAAGCTTTTGCTGATCACTTCAGCTCTTGTTTTGTGCGCCATGATAACACAACTGCTGTTATCACTCTTGAAGACAGCGCTGACTGTTTAGCTTATGATATTGTCACCGAGTATGAGGTTCTTTCGGCGATTCAGAAGCTTAAGCCAAAACTTTCAACAGGAATTGATGAAATTCCCAGCTTCATAATCAAAGGATGCGCTGACATTTTCGGCCCTGTTTTGGCGCATTTGTTCAACTTATTGTTGCGAACTGGTGTTTTCCCTCGTCATTGGAAGTTCTCAGTAGTTGTTCCTGTATTCAAGTCTGGCGATGCTTGTGATGTAAACAACTTTCGTCCTGTGTCACTAATTTGTTCTTTTGCGAAAGTTTTTGAAATGATTATGTGCGAACGCATGGGCTCATACTTCAAACAGAAGATCTCGATTCTGCAGCACGGTTTTTTGAAAGGTCGCTCTGTGGAAACGAATTTATGCAGCTTTCTTGATTATACTGGGCCACATGTATTTAATCGTGGTCAGGTAGATGCAGTCTACTTTGACATGACTAAAGCTTTCGATATGGTTTCCCATGAGGTACTTCTGATGAAGATGGAAAGATACGGACTTTGCCCCATATACTGCAGGTGGCTCAAAAGCTACCTTGGCAGCCGCCGTAACATGGTACGATTTTCCGGCTGTGTGTCCAACGAATTTCTGTCATCTTCGGGAGTGCCTCAGGGCTCCAACTTAGGACCGCTGTTGTTTTTAGTGTTTATTAATGATTTGCCGTTACATGTCAAGAACTCGAGAATTTTGCTCTTCGCAGATGATTTCAAATTATTCCGTAATATTGGAGATATTGAGGACTGCCGCCAATTGTAAGCTGACATTAACAACGTTGAGAATTGGTGTTTGATGAATCGCTTAAAACTGAATAATAAGAAGACTTCCGTCCTGTCTCTAACTAGGAAACGCGACACAGTTACGTTTGATTACACACTTTTGGCGGGTGAGATTTCTCGCGTGGCCCATGTACGAGACCTTGGTGTTGTTGTTGATTCAAAGCTTGATTTTAGACTGCATGTAAATTCAATTGTGTTACGCGCATTGAGGCATATTGGTCTTATCTCTAGATTAACAAAAAAATTTCGACGGCACGAATGTCTACGCACTCTATACTGTGCCCTTGTGAGTCCGCGTCTTGAGTTCGCGTCAGTAGCCTGGAATAGCGTATCTGTCGCCTATTGCACGAAAATTGAAAATGTCAGCGTAAGTTCATACGCATCTATTATGATAGATATATTGGTCGCCGTCGTTTCTACGACTATGATTCTCTCTTGGCAGACCTCAATATGTCTACCCTTGGCGACAGGCGACGCATACGTGACATGCAGTTTCTGCAAAACGTCGTGCGCGGTTACATTAACTGTGGGACCTTACTGATGTCGCTGAATTTTCGTGTGCCGCATGCAAAAGCTGCAAAATGTTTCGACACATTTTATCCCGATTTGCACGCCATCTGTCCAATGACTCGTTTACAAAACTTATATAACAAAACGTTTAATGACATGGACATATTTGCCTAATTGTTGTTTTCGTGCCTGCTTTTAAATCTTTTGAAGTGGTGTTTTTGATGTATCTGACCTAGTGTGCGCTCGTTTAGGCCACTTGGCTGTTGAGGCACACTCAAATAAACATTATCTATCTATCTATCTATCTATCTATCTATCTATCTATCTATCTATCTATCTATCTATCTATCTATCTATCTATCTATCTATCTATCTATCTATCTATCTATCTATCTATCTATCTATCTATCTATCTATCTATCTATCTATCTATCTATCTATCTATCTATCTATCTATCTATCTATCTATCTATCTATCTATCTATCTATCTATCTATCTATCTATCTATCTATCTATCTATCTATCTATCTATCTATCTATCTATCTATCTATCTATCTATCTATCTATCTATCTATCTATCTATCTATCTATCTATCTATCTATCTATCTATCTATCTATCTATCTATCTATCTATCTATCTATCTATCTATCTATCTATCTATCTATCTATCTATCTATCTATCTATCTATCTATCTATCTATCTATCTATCTATCTATCTATCTATCTATCTATCTATCTATCTATCTATCTATCTATCTATCTATCTATCTATCTATCTATCTATCTATCTATCTATCTATCTATCTATCTATCTATCTATCTATCTATCTATCTATCTATCTATCTATCTATCTATCTATCTATCTATCTATCTATCTATCTATCTATCTATCTATCTATCTATCTATCTATCTATCTATCTATCTATCTATCTATCTATCTATCTATCTATCTATCTATCTATCTATCTATCTATCTATCTATCTATCTATCTATCTATCTATCTATCTATCTATCTATCTATCTATCTATCTATCTATCTGTCTATCTGTCTGTCTGTCTGTCTGTCTGTCTGTCTGTCTGTCTGTCTGTCTGTCTGTCTGTCTGTCTGTCTGTCTGTCTGTCTGTCTGTCTGTCTGTCTGTCTGTCTGTCTGTCTGTCTGTCTGTCTGTCTGTCTGTCTATCTATCTATCTATCTATCTATCTATCTATCTATCTACCTACCTACCTACCTACCTATCTATCTATCTATCTATCTATCTATCTATCTATCTATCTATCTATCTATCTATCTATCTATCTATCTATCTATCTATCTATCTATCTATCTATCTATCTATCTATCTATCTATCTATCTATCTATCTATCTATCTATCTATCTATCTATCTATCTATCTATCTATCTATCTATCTATCTATCTATCTATCTATCTATCTATCTATCTATCTATCTATCTATCTATCTATCTATCTATCTATCTATCTATCTATCTGTCTGTCTGTCTGTCTGTCTGTCTGTCTGTCTGTCTATCTATCTATCTATCTATCTATCTATCTATCTATCTATCTATCTATCTATCTATATATCTATCTATCTATCTATCTATCTATCTATCTATCTATCTATCTATCTATCTATCTATCTATCTATCTATCTATCTATCACATTAAAGAAAAATACCTGAATCTTTGGCGAGTTCAATCGGATCCCTTCCGCAGGGTGTTTTGTGTTCAGTGCATCAAAAAGATCATTCACTCTTCTCGTGAAGACCTCTGTTCCCTCCGTGTGAACGAGTCCTTCAAAACTCTCTGCCCTGTAGACCTGCAGTCCAATGGCAGTGCTCCGACTGAAGAGATGCAGGGAAAGTAATGTTTGATGACACCGCTCCCAACACTGAACGCGTTGAAGTTTATAAATCATTGTGTACGTTACCCTTGTAGATAACCTGCACAGCAAGCCGCGCGGTCATTCTCTGCATCTTTGTCGGTTGCACATGAGCTGCAGTCAGTTTATAGACGACCTTTAGGTGTTTCTTTCTCTACGTTTCGAAGAGCAGTTGATAGTGACTGAAGTCAATATTGTAGTCCACAGCCTGGAAACATAGTTGAAGAAATAAGTCGCAGATACAGATTTTCATCGCATTACCTTAATAGAGCAGTGACCACAAACTTTATTCGTGAGTTACTTGTTTGGTATGATGTGCTGCATATGATGCACATTAGAAAACTTGGACAGCCGCGTGGACTGCGCCAACAAGATTCTGTTTCGGTTTTTGTTTTCAACAGCCGAATGGCGGCTGTGACGTAACAGACGAGTTGAGATCGAGGCATAGAAAAACTGTAGTATGGTCGCTACATTCATCTATTAATTCAATAAACTTTCACGCAAGCCTGCTCAAAAGTTAAAATCCGAAAAAATGAATAAGCAGGGATTATAGAGCAGTTTTTGCATGACTCACGTGCCCTCAAATATTCTGATTGTTCGGCTGTTGAAACGAAACCGAAACACAACGAGAGAAAAAAAAACAATCACAGACCACTGAGCTGGCGTAGGTGAATGCCATGTCACGGCTCATGTATACTAGTGTCTTGCGCGCCATTCCGAATAAAAAAATATGCAACCAAAAAAATTGGTTTCTCTACTTCAGTTGGCATATTATAAATGAAAGTGTGTTACTTCATGCATACCTGGACTTATCTGTGCTTGAGCAGATGGTTTCGCACACATCTGACGACGTAAGGAATGTCACACATAAAATAAAGGTACTTCCCCTCAGGTAGACAAGGATGTTGAACCTTGTGACAAGGGGATGCAATATGCCACTGATTCCCATGTGCTGCCACACTGAACGATTATTTCCAGCACCATCGCTGACCACTGATATGACAGTCGCCCCATACTTGCGCAGTTGGATAAGTGCCTCCAACACAAGTTGCGCCAAAATATTTCCAGATGCAGTTCCTTTCGTGGTAAAGGTCGCTATAGGTTGCGCCCAGTTTTCAAGCTTAGTCAAAAACATAATAACAAGAGCATATGGTCCGCAAGCTGTTCTTCCTTCTGAAATGTCACCGTAATCGACAAAGCCGTCAATCTTATATGTCGACTTGCTGATGTTGTACGCCTGGCGCAGTTTTATTTCATCTAATGTCACAGTGCCAAATCCCTGGCCACCCATTCTCTCACCTAACTGCTTTTCTATTGCTTCCAAACAAATGGAGTGGAACCCCAACTTGCAAGGTATGCCTTTAAGGACTTGAGTTAGACGACTCATAGAGGGCAGATGCATCATCTTCATGTCATAAATAAGCCTGTAAGCTCGCGGGCTGGCTATCCTCAGCCTTAAGCAGTTTTAACAACCACTCAGCATTGTAGCCCATGTCACATGATGACTTTGATTTCAGCTGCTTTAATGATGTCATGTGTTCTTTCAATTCCTTGATCTGTAACCTTTGAAAGCGCTGCTTTCAGTGCCACGACCTCGCTCTGTTTTTTTCTCCCGAGCGGCAGTTGTTCGACAAGCTTTCCTCTTCAAATTATGCAGCTTATGGCCCTTCTTAGGTGCTGCCGTTTTCTTCCTCGTGCGCACCTGTCTTCGCAAACGCAAGCAACGCGCACAGATTAGCTGCTTCGAAAAAACATAGCAGTGTTTGGGATGAACAGTATCCGACTTCGTCGGCTTTTCATCAAGATTTTTATTAAGCCATGCACAGATTTTTAATCCATCTGTTTCTATCAAAATGTTTTCAAGGTCAGTGACAGAAGCTACAGTTTTGAACAGCTGCTTGTGCAGCTTGTTGTAGCCGTTCACGAAGCAGCTACCATATTCTTCGACGACAACA